>NC_060127.1:229966292-230271612 GCF_021461395.2 Schistocerca americana | reverse complement strand
GATGAAACACAGAAATTGCATCGGAATTAAATACAAACGGAACAATGCCGATGTAAGTACAAGAAGACTGACTCTTCATACTTTCTATGTTTTGAACCTTTCCTGTGAGACCAGTTTTAGATTGCGGTGTTCATTTCAGATTTACTGTATCTGTTGGACTGTCTTATTGACGATGAGACACAGAAATTATATCGGAATTAAATACAAAAGGCACAATGCTGACTTAAGTACAAGAAGACTGACTTCTCTTACTGTCTACGATTTGAGCCTATCCTGTGAGAACAGTTTCAGATTCCTATGGTTCACTTCAGGTTTACTGTATCCCTTGGACCTTCATATTGACGATGATATACAGAAATTGCATCGGAATAAAAAACAAAAGGCACAATACCCACATAAGTACAAGAAGACTGACTCTTCTTACATTCAACGATTTGAACCTTTCCTGTGAGAACAGTTTTAGAGTCCTATGGTTCACTTCAGGTTTACTGTATCCCTTGGATTTTCATATTGACGATTAAACACAGAAATGGCATCGGAATTATATACAAAGGGCACAATGCTTACTTAAGCACAAGAAGACTGACTCTTCTTACTGTCTATGATTATAACCTTTCATGTGAGACCAGTTTTAGATTCCGATGCTTCACGTCAGGTTGACTGTATCCCTTGGACCTTCTTATTGACGATGAAACACAGAAATTGCTTCCGAATCATATACAAAAGTAACAATGCCGACTTAAGTACAAGAAGACTAACTCTTCTTACGGTCTATTCTTTGAACCTTTCCTGTGAGACCAGTTATAGATTCCGATGCTTCACTTCCGGTTTACAGTATCCCTTGGACCTACTTATTGACGATGAATCACAGAAATAGCATCGGAATTAAATACAAACGGCACAATGCCGACTTAAGAACAAGAAGACTGACTCCTCTTACTGTCTATGATTTGAGCCATTCCTGTGAGACCAGTTTTAGATTCCTATGCTTCACTTACGGTTTACAGTATCCTTTGGACCTACTTATTGACGATGAAACACAGAAATTGCATCGGAATTAAATACAAACGGAACAATGCCGATGTAAGTACAAGAAGACTGACTCTTCTTACTGTCTATGTTTTGACACCTTTCCTGTGACCCAGTTTTAGATTTTGGTGTTCCTTTCAGGTTTACTGCATCCCTTGGACTTTCTTATTGACGATGAAACACAAAATTACATCGGAATTAAATACAAAAGGCACAATGCTGACGTAAGTACAAGAGGACTGACTCCTCTTACTGTCGATGATTTGACCCTATCCTGTGAGACCAGTTATAGATTGCGATGCCTCACTTCCGGTTTACTGTATACCTTGGAACTTCTTATTGACAATGAAATAAAGACATTGCATCGGAATTAAATACAAAAGGCACAATGCCCACTTAAGTACAAGTAGACTGACTCTTCTTACTGTCTATTATTAGAACCTTTCCTGTGAGACCAGTTTTTGATTCCGATGCATCACTTCAGGTTCACTGTATCTCTTGGACCTTCTTATTGACGATGAAACACAGAAATTGCATCGGAATTAAATACAAAAGGCACAATGCTGACTTAAGTACAAGGAGACTAACTCTTCTTACTGTCTACGTTTTGAACCTTTCCTGTGAGACCAGTTTTAGATTTTGATGTTCATTTCACCTTTACTTTATCCCTTGGACCTTCTTAATGGCGAAGAAACACTGAAATTTCATCGGGATTAATTACAAAAGGCACAATGAGGACTTAAGTACACGAACACTGACTCTTCTTACTGTCTATGCTTTGAGCCATTCCTGTGAGACCATTTTTAGATTCCGAAGTTTCACTTCAGGTTTACTGTATCCCTTGGACCTCCTTATTGACGATGAAACACAGAAATTGCATCAGAATTAAATACAAAAGGCACAATGCCGACTTAAGTACAAGAAGACAGACTCTTCTTACTGTCTATGATTTTCACCTTTCCTGTGAGACCAGTTTTAGATTCCGATGCTTAACTTCAGGTTTACTGTATACCTTGGACCTTCTTATTGACGATGAAACACAGAAATTGCATCGGAATTAAATACAAGAGGAACAATGCAGACTTAAGTACAAGAAGACTGACTCTTCTTACTGTCTATGCTTTGAACCTTTCTTCTGAGACCAGTTTTAGACTCCGCTGCTTCACTTCAGGTTTACTGTATCCTTTGGACCTTCTTATTGACGATGAAACACAGAAATAGCATCGGAATTAAATACAAAAGGCACAATGCTGACGTAAGTACAAGAGGACTGACTCCTCTTACTGTCGATGATTTGACCCTATCCTGTGAGACCAGTTATAGATTGCGATGCCTCACTTCCGGTTTACTGTATACCTTGGAACTTCTTATTGACAATGAAATAAAGACATTGCATCGGAATTAAATACAAAAGGCACAATGCCCACTTAAGTACAAGTACACTGACTCTTCTTACTGTCTATTATTAGAATCTTTCCTGTAAGACCAGTTTTAGATTCCGATGCCTCACATCAGTTTTACTGTATCCCTTGGACCTTCTTATTGACGATGAAACACAGAAATTGCATCGTGATTAAATATAAAAGGCGCAATGCCAACTTAAGTACAAGAAGAATGATTCTTCTTAGTGTCTATGTTTTGAACCTTTCCTGTGAGACCAGTTTTAGATTTCGGTGTTCATTTCAGGTTTACTGTATCCCTTGGACTTTCTTATTGACGATGAAACACAGAAATTGCATCGGCATTAAATACAAAGGGCACAATGCTGACTTAAGTACAAGAGGACTGATTCTTCTTATGTCTATGTTTTGAACCTTTCCTGAGAGACCAGTTTTAGATTTTGATGTTCATTTCAGCTTTACTTTATCCCTTGGACCTTCTTAATGGGGAAGAAACCACAGAAATTTCATCGGAATTAAATACAAAAGGCACAATGCCGACTTAAGTACACGAACACTGACTCTTCTTAATGTCTATGTTTTGAGCCATTCCTGTGAGAGCAGTTTTAGATTCCGAAGTTTCACTTCAGGTTTACTGTATCCCTTGGACCTCCTTATTGGCGATGAAACACAGAAATTGCATCAGAATTAAATACAAAAGGCACAATGCTGACTTAAGTACAAGAAGACAGACTCTTCTTACTGTCTATGATTTGAACCTTTCCTCTGAGACCAGTTGTAGACTCCGCTGCCTCACTTCAGGTTTACTGTATACCTAGGACCCTCTTATTGACGATGAAACACAGAAATTGCATCGGAATTAAATACAAAAGGATCAATGCCCACTTAAGTACAAGAAGACTGACTCTTCTTACTGTCTATGTTTTGAACCTTTCCTGTGAGACCAGTTTTAGATTTCGGTGTTCATTTCAGGTTTACTGTATCCCTTGGACTTTCTTATTGACGATGAAACACAGAAATTGCATCGGCATTAAATACAAAGGGCACAATGCTGACTTAAGTACAAGAGGACTGATTCTTCTTATGTCTATGTTTTGAACCATTCCTGTGAGACCAGTTATAGATTCCTATGCTTCACTTCAGGTTTACTGTATCCCTTGGACCTCCTTATTGACGATGAAAGACAGAAATTGCATCAGAATTAAATACAAAAGGCACAATGCCGAATTAAGTACAAGAAGACAGACTCTTCTTACTGTCTATGATTTTAACCTTTCCTGTGAGACTAGTTTTAGATTCCGATGCTTCACTTCAGCTTTACTCTATCCCTTTTACCTTCTTATTGACGACGAAACGCAGAAATTGCATCGGAATGAAATACAAAATGCACAATGCCGACTTAAGTACAAGAAGACGGACTCTTCTTACTGTCTATGATTGAACCTTTCCTGTGAGACCACTTTTACATCCGATGCTTCACTTCAGGTTTACTGCATCCCTTCGACCTTCTTATTGACGATGAAACAGAGAAATTGCATCGGAATTAAATACAAGAGGCACAATGCCCACTTAGGTACAAGATGACTGACTCTTCGTACTGTCTATGTTTGAACCTTTCATGTGAGACCAGTTTTACACTCGGATGCTTCACTTCAGATTTACTGTATCCCTTTACCTTCTTATTGACGATGAAACACAGAAATTGCCTCGGAATTAAATACAAAAGGCACAATGCCGACTTAAGTACTAGAAGTCTGACTCTTCTTACTGTCTATGCTTTGAGCCATTCCTGTGAGACCAGATTTAGATTCCGATCCTTCACTTCAGGTTTACTGGATCCCTTGTACCTCCTTATTGACGATGAAACACAGAAATAGCATCAGAATTAAATACAAAAGGCACAATGCCGACTTAAGTACAGGAAGACTGACTCTTCTTACTGTCTATGATTTTAACCTTTCCTGTTAGACCAGTTATAGATTCCGATGCTTCACTTTAGGTTTACTGTATCCCTTGGACCTTCTTATTGACGATGAAACACAGAAATTGCATCGGAATTAAATTCAAAAGGAACAATGCCGACTTAAGTACAAGAAGACTGACTCTTCTCACTGTCAATGTTTTGAATCTTTCCTCTGAGACCAGTTTTAGACTCCGATTGCTTCACTTCAAGTTTACTGTATCCCTTGGACCTTCTTACTGACAATGAAACACAGTAATTGCATCGGAATTAAATACAAACGGCACAATGCCCACTTAAGTACAAGTAGACTGACTCTTCTTACTGTCTATTATTAGAACCTATCCTGTAAGACCAGTTTCAGATACCGATGCCTCACTTCAGTTTTACTGTATCCCCTGGACCTACTTATTGACGATAAAACACAGAAATTGCATCGGGATTAAATACAAAAGGCACAATGCCGATGTAAGTACAAGAAGACTGACTTTTCTTATTGTCTATGATTTTAACCTTTCCTGTGAGACCAGTTTTAGACTCCGATGCTTCACTTCAGGGTTACTGTATCCCTTGGACTTTCTTGTTGACGATGAAACACAGAAATTGCATCGGAACTCAATACAAAATGCAAAATGCCGACTTAAGTACAAGAAGACTGACTCTTCTTACTGTCTACGTCTTGAACCTTACCTGTGAGACCAGTTTTAGATTCCGATGCTTCACTTCTGGTTTACTGTATCCCTTGGACCCTCTTATTGACGATGATACACAGAAATTGCGTCGGAATTAAATACAAAACGAACAAAGCCAACTTAAGGACAAGAAGACTGACTCTTCTAACTATCTATGCTTTGAACCTTTCCTGTGAGACCAGTTATAGATGCCGATGCATTACTTCCAGTTTACTGTATCCCTTGGACCATCTTATTGACGATGAAACACAAAATTCCATCGGAATTAAAAACTACAGGTACAATTCCGACTTAAGTACAAGAAGACTGACTCTTCTTACTGTCTATGTTTTGAACCTTTCCTATGAGACCAGTTTTAGATTTCGATGTTCATTTCAGGGTTACTGTATCCCTTGGACCTTCTTATTGACGATGAAACCCAGAAATTGCATCGGAATTAAATACAAAAGGCACAATGCCGACATAAGTACAAGAACACCGACTCTACTTACTGTCTATGAATTTAACCTTTCCTGTGAGACCAGTTTTAGATTCCGATGCTTCACTTCAGGTTGACTGTATTCCATGGACCTCCTTATTGACGATGACACAGAAATTGCATCGGAATTAAATACATAAGGAACAATGCCGACTTAAGTACAAGAAGACTGACTCTTCTTACTGTCTATGATTTGAACCTTTCCTGTGAGACCAGTTATAGATTCGGATGCTTCACTTCCGGTTAACTGTATCCCTTGGACGTTCTTATTGACGATGAAACACAGAAATTGCATCGGAATTAAATACAAACGGCACAATGCCGACTTGAGATCAAGAAGACTGACTCTTCTTACCGTCTATGTTTTGAACCTTTCCTGTGACCCAGTTTTAGATTTTGGTGTTCATTTCAGGTTTACTGTATCCCTTGGACTTTCTTATTGACGATGAAACACAGAAATTGCATCGGAATTAAATACAAAAGGCACAATGCTGACGTAAGTACAAGAGGACTGACTCCTCTTACTGTCTATGATTTGACCCTATCCTGTGAGACCAGTTTTAGATTCTGGTGCTTCACTTCAGGTTTACTGTATCCCTTGGACCTTCTTATTGACGATGAAACACAGAAATTGGATCGGAATTATATACAAAAGGCACAATGCCACTTAAGTACAAGTAGACTGACTCTTCTTACTGTCTATGATTAGAACCTTTCCTGTAAGATCAGTTTTAGATTCCGGTGACTCACTTCAGGTTTACTGCATCCCTTGGACCTTCTTATTGACGATGAAACACTGAAATTGCATCGGGATTAAATACAAAAGGCACAATGCCGACTTAAGTGCAAGAAGAATGACTTTTCTTACTGTCTATGTTTAGAACCTTTCCTGTGAGACCAGTTTTAGATTCCGATGCTTCACTTCAGGTTTACTGCAGCCCTTGGCCCTTCATATTGACGATGAAACATAGAAATTGCATCGGAATTAAATACAAAAGGCACAATGCCGACTTAACTACAAGAAGACGAACTCTTCTTACTGTCTATGATTGAACCTTTCCTGTGAGACCACTTTTAGACTCCGATGCTTCACTTCACGTTTACTGCATCCCTACGACCTTCTTATTGACGATGAAACAGAGAAATTGTATCGGAATTAAATACAAAAGGCACAATGCCCACTTAGGTACAAGATGACTGTCTCTTCGTACTGTCTATGCTTTGAACCTTTCATGTGAGACCAGTTTTACACTCGGATGCTTCACTTCTGGTTTACTGTATCCCTTTTACCTTGTTAATGACGATGAAACACAGAATTCCATCGGAATTAAATACTAAAGGCACAATGCCGACTTAAGTACAAGATCACTGACTCTTTTTACTGTCTATGTTTTGAACATTTCCTGTGAGACCAGTTATAGATTCCGATGCTTCACTTCCGGTTTACTGTATACCATGGAACTTCTTATTGACAGTGAAACACAGAAATTGCATCGGAATTAAATACAAAAGGCACAATGCCGACTTAAGTACAAGGAGACTGACTCTTCTTACTGTCTATGTTTTGAACCTTACCTGTGAGACCAGTTTTAGATTTCGATGTTGATTTCAGGTTCACTTTATCACTCGGACCTTCTAAATGACGATGAAACACAGAAATTGCATCGGGATTAAATACAAAAGGCACAATGCCGACTTAAGTACAAGAGGACTGACTCTTCTTACTGTCTATGTTTTGAGCCATTCCTGTGACACCAGTTTTAGATTCCGATGCTTCACTTCAGGTTTACTGTATCCCTTGGACCTCCTTATTGACGATGAAGCACAGAAATAGCATCAGAATTAAATACAAAAGGCACAATGCCGACTTAAGTACAAGAAGACTGACTCTTCTTACTGTCTATGATTCTAACCTTTCCCTTGAGACCAGTCTTTGATTCCGATGCTTCACTTCAGGTTTACTGTATCCCTCGGACCTTCTTATTGACGATGAAACACAGAAATTGCATCGGAATTAAATACAAAAGGCACAATGCCGACTGAAATACACGAACACTGACTCTTCTTACGGACTATGTTTTGAGCCATTCCTGTGAGACCAGTTTTAGATTCCGAAGTTTCACTTCAGGTTTACTGTATCCCTTGGACCTCCTTATTGACGATGAAACACAGAAATTGCATCGGGATTAAATACAAAAGGCACAATGCCGACTTAAGTACAAGAGGACTGACTCTTCTTACTGTCTATGTTTTGAGCCATTCCTGTGACACCAGTTTTAGATTCCGATGCTTCACTTCAGGTTTACTGTATCTCTTGGACCTTCTTATTGACGATGAAACACAGATATTGCATCGGAATTAAATACAAAAGGTACAATGCAGACTTAAGTACAAGAAGACTGACTCTTCTTAATGTCTATGCTTTGAATCTTTCCTGTAAGACCAGTTTTAAATTCCGATGCTTCACTTCAGGTTTACTGTATCCCTTGGACCTCCTTATTGACGATGAAACACAGAAATTGCATCAGAATTAAATACAAAAGGCACAATGCCGACTTAAGTACAAGAAGACAGACTCTTCTTACTGTCTATGATATTAACCTTTACTGTGACACCAGTTTTCGATTCCGCTGCTTCACTTCAGGTTTACTGTATACCTTGGACCTTCTTATTGACGATGAAACACAGAAATTGCATCGGAATTAAATACAAAAGAACAATGCCGACTTAAGTACAAGAAGACGGACCCTTCTTACTGTCTATGCTGTGAACCTTTCCTGTAAGACCAGTTTTAAATTCCGATGCCTCACTTCAGGTTTACTGTATCCCTTGGACCTTCTTATTGACGATGAAACACAGAAATTGCATTGGAATCAAATACAAAGGGCACAATGCCTACTTAGGTACAAGAAGACTGACTCTTCTTACTGTCTATGTTTTTAGCCTTTCCTGTGCGACCAGTTTTAGATTCCGATGTTCGCTTCAGGTTTACTGTATCCCTTTGATTCTCTTATTGACGATGAAACACAGATATTCCATCAGAATTAAATACAAAAGCCACAATGCCGACTTAAGTACAAGAAGACTGACTCTTCTTAGTGTATATGATTTTAACCTTTCCTGTGAGACCACTTTTAGATTCCGATGCTTCACATCAGGTTGACTGTATCCCTTGGACCTTCTTATTGACGATGAAACACAGAAATTGCATCGGAATTAAATACAAAAGGCAGAATGCCGACTTCTGTACAAGAAGACTGACTCTTCTAACTCTCTAAGTTTGAACCTTTCCTGTGAGACCACTTTGAGATTCCGATGCTTCACTTCAGGTTTACTGTATCCCTTGGACCTTCTTATTGACGATAAAACATAGAAACTGCATCGTAATTAAATACAAAAGGCACAATGCCGACATAAGTAGAAGACGACTGACTCTTCATAAATTCTATGATTTGAACCTTTCCTGAGAGACCAATTTTAGATTCCGGTGTTTCACTTCACGTTTACAGTATCCCTTGTACATTCTTATTGACGATGAAACACAGAAATTCCATCGGAATTAAATAGAAAGGCACAATGCCCACTTAAGTACAAGAATACTGACTCTTCTTACTGTCCACGTTTTGAATGTTTCCTATGACACCAGTTTTAGATATCGATGTTCATTTCAAGGTTACTGTATCTCTTGGACCGTCTTATTGAAGATGAAACACGGAAATTGCATCGGAATTAAATACAAAAGGCACAATGCCGATTTAAGTACAAGAAGACTGACTGTTCTTACTGTCTATGCTTTGAGCCATTCCTGTGAGACCAGTTTTAGATTCCGATGCTTCACTTCAGGTTTATTGTATCCCTTGGACCTTCTTATTGACGATGAAACACAGAAATTCTATTGGAATTAAATACTAAAGGCACAATGCCGACTTACGTACAAGAACACTGACTCTTCTTACTGTCTATGTTTTGAATCATTCCTATTATATCAGTTTTAGATTTCGATGTTGTTTTCAGGGTTACTGTATCCCTTGGACCTTCTTATTGACGATGAAACACAGAAATTGCATCGGAATTAAATACAAAAGGAACAATGCCGACTTAAGTACAAGAACACTGACTCTTCTTACTGTGTACGTTTTTAACCTTTCCTGTGAGACCAATTATAGATTCCGAAGAATCACTTCCGGTTTACAGAATCCCTTGGACCTTCTTTTGGACGGTGAAACACAGAAATTGCATCGGAATTAAATACAAAAGGCACAATGCCGACTTAAGTACAAGAAGGCTGTTACTTCTTACTGTCTATTTTTAGAACCTTTCCTGTGAGACCAGTTTTAGAATTCGATGTTCATATCAAGTTCACTGTATCCCTTGGACTTTCTTATTGACGATGAAACACAGAAATAGCATCGGAATTAAATACAAAAGGCAATATGCTGACATAAGTACAAGAGGACTAATTCTTCTTACATCCTATGATTTGAAACTTTCGTGGGAGACTAGTTTTAGATTCCGATGCTTCACTTCAGGTTAATTGTATCCCTTGGACATTCCTATTGACGATGAAACACAGAAATTGCATCGGAATTAAATACAAAAGGCACAATGCCGACTTAAGTACAAGACGATTGACTCTCCTTACTGTCTATGTTTTGAACCTATCCTGTGAGACCATTTTTAGAGTTCGATGTCCATTTCAGGTTTACTGTATCCCTTGGACTATCTTATTGACGATGAAACACCGAAATTGCATCGGAATTAAATACAAAAGGCACAATGCCGACTTCAGTACAAGACGACGGACTCTTCTTACTGTGTATGTTTTGACCCTTTCCTGTGAGACCAGTTTTAGATTCCGATGCTTCACTTCAGGTTTACTGTATCCTTTGGACCTTCTTATTGACGATGAAACACAGAAATCGCATCGGAATTAAATACAAAAGGCACAATGCCGACTTAAGTAAAAGAAGACTGACTCTTCTTACTGTCTATGCCTCAAACCTTTCCTGTGAACCAATTTTAGATTCCGATGCTTCACTTCAGGTTTACTGTATCCCTTGGACCTTCATATTGACGATGAAACACAGAAATTGCATCGGAATTAAATACCAAAGGCAAAATGCCGACGTAAGTACAAGAAGACTGACTCTTCTTACTAACTATGTTTTGAACTTTTCCTGTGAGACCAGTTATAGATTCCGATGCTTCACTTCCGGTTTACAGTATCCCTTGCACCATCTTATTGACGACGAAACACACAAATTGCATCGGAATTACATACAAAAGACACAATGCCGACTCAGGTACAAGAAGACTAACTCATCTTACTTTCTATGTATTGAAACTTTCCTGTGAGACCTGTTATGGATAACGATTCTTCCCATCAGATTTACTGTATCCCTTGGACCTCCTTATTGACGATGATACACAGATATTGTATCGGAAATAAATACAAAAGGACCAATGCCGACTTAAGTACAAGAAGACTGACTCTTCTTACTGTCTATGTTTTGAACCTTCCCTGTGAGACCAGTTTTTGATTCGGTTGCTTCACTTCAGGTTAACTGCAACCCTTGGACCATCTTATTGACGAGGAAACACAGAAATTGCAGCGGAATGAAATACAAAAGGCACAATGCCAACTTAAGTACATGAAGGCTAACTCTTCTTACTGTCTATGATTGAACCTTTCCTGTGAAACCAGTTATAGTTTCCGATGCGTCACGCCAGGTTTACTGTATCCCTAGGACCTTCTTATTGACGATGAAACACAGAAATTGCATCGGAATTCAATACAAAAGGCAAAATGACGACTTAAGTACAAGAAGACTGACTCTTCTTACTGTCTATGTTTTGAACCTTTCCTGTGTGACCAGTTTTAGATTCCGATGCTTCACTTCAGGTTTACTGTATCCCTAGGACCTTCTTATTAACGACGAGACACAGAAGTTACATCGGAATTAAATACAAAATGCACAATGCCGACTTAAGTAAAAGATAACTGGCTCTCCTTTCTGTCTATGCCTCTAACCTTTCTTGTGAACCAATTTTAGACTCCGATGCTTCCCTTCAGGTTTACTGTATCCCTTGGACCTTCTTATTGACGATGAAACACAGAAATTGGATCGGATATACATACAGAAGGCACAATGCCGACTTAAGTACAAGAAGACTGACTCTTTTAGCTCTCTAAGTTTGAACCTTTCCTGTGGAACCACTTTTAGATTCCGAAGCTTCACTTCAGGTTTACTGTATCCCTTGGACCTTCATATTGACGATGAAATACAGAAATTGCATCAGATTTAAATACAAAAGGCACAATGCCGACATAAGTACAAGGAGACTGAATCATCTTACATTCTACAATTTGAGCCTTTCCTCTGAGACCAGTTTTAGATTCCTATGCTTCACTTCAGGTTTACTGTATCCCTTGGATCTTCATATTGACGATGAAACTCAAAAATTGCATCGGAATTAAATACAAAGGGCACAATGCTGACTTCAGTACAAGAGGACTTATTCTTCTTACATTCTATGATTTAAACCTTTCGTGTGAGACCAGTTCTGGATTCCGATGCATCACTTCAGGATTTTTGTATCCCTTGGACCATCTTATTCACGATGAAACACAGAAATTGCATCGGAATTAAATACAAAAGGCACAATGCCGACTTAAGTACAAGAAGACGTACTCTTCTTACTGTCAATGATTTGAACCTGTCCTGTTAGACCAGTTTTAGTTCCCGATGCTTCACGTCAGGTTTACTGTATCCCTTGGACCGTCTTATTGACGATGAAACACAGAATTTGCATCTGAATTAATTACTAAAGGAACAATGCCGACTTAAGAACAAGAACACTGACACTTCGTACTATGTTTGAACCTTTCCTGTGAGACCAGTTTTCGATTCCGATGAAGCACTTCACGTTTACTGTATCCCTTGGACCTGCATATTGACGATGAAAGACAGAAATTGCATCGGAATTAAATATAAAAGGCACAATGCAGACTTAAGTACAAGAGGACTGATTCTTCTTACATCCTTTTGTTTGAAAATTTCGTAGGAGACCAGTTTCAGATTCCGATGCTTCACTTCAGGTTTATTGTATCCCTTGGACATTCTTATTGACGATGAAACACAGAAAATTCATCGGAATTAAATACAAAAGGCACAATGCCGAATTAAGTACAAGAAGACTGACTCTTCTTACTGTCTACGATTTGATCCTTTCCTATGAGACCAATTTTAGACTCCGATGCCGCACTTCAGGTTTACTGTATCCCTTGGACCTTCTTACTGACGAGGAAACACAGAAATAGCATCGGAATTTAATACAAAAGGCACAATGCCCACTTAAGTACAAGTAAAGTGACTCTTCTTACTGTCTATGCTTTGAACCTTTCCTGTAAGACCAGTTTCAGATTCCGATACCTCACTTCTGGTTTACTGTATCCCTTGGACCTTCTTATTGACGCTGAAACACAGAAATTACATCTTATATACATACAGAAGGCACAATGCCGACTTAAGTACAAGAAGGCTGACTCTTCTAACTCCCTAAGTTTGAACATTTCCTGTGAGACCAGTTTTAGATTCCGATGCTTCACTTCAGGTTTACTTTATCCCATGAACCTTCTTATTGACGATGAAACACAGAAATTGCAACGGAATTAAATACCAAAAGCACAATGTCTACTTAAGTACAACAACACTGACTCTTCTTACTGCCTATGTTTTGAACCTTTCCTGTGAGACTAGTTATAGATTCCAATGTTTTACTTCAGAGTTTACTGTATCCCTAGGACCTTCATATTGACGATGAAACACAGAAATTGCATCGGTATTATATACAAAACTCACAATGCCGACTTAAGTACAAGAGGACTGACTCTTCTTACATTCTATGATTTGAACCTTACCTGTGATAACAGTTTTAGATTCCGATGCTTCACTTCAGGTTTGCTGTATTCCTTGGATCATCTTATTGACGATGAAACACAGAAATTGCATCGGAATGAAATACAAAAGGTACAATGCCGACTTCAGTACAAGAAGACCGACTCTTATTACTCTCTATGCTTTGAACCTTTCCTGTGAAACCAGTTTTAGATTCCGATGGCACACATCAGGTTTACTGTATCCCTTGGACCTTCTTATTGACGATGAAACACAGAAATTGCATCGGAAATAAATACAAAATGCACGATGCCGACTTAAGTACAAGATGACTGACTCTTCTTACCGTCTATGTTTTGAACCTTTCCTGTGAGACCAGTTTTAAATCCCGATGCTTCACTTCAGGTTTACTATGTACCTTAGACCTCCTTATTGACGGTGAAGTACAGAAATTGCATTGGAAGTAAATACAAATGGCGCAATGCCGACTTAAGTACAAGAAGACTGACCCTTCTTACTGTCTATGTTTTTAACCTTTCCTGTTAGACCTGTTTTCGATTACGATGCTTCACTTCTGGTTTACTGTATCCCATGTGCCTTTTTATTGACGATGAAACACAGATATAGCATCAGAATTAAATACAAAAGGCACAATGCCGACTTAAGTACAAGAAGACTGACTCTTCTTACCATCTATGTTTTGAACCTTTCCTGTGAGAACATTTTTAGTTTACGATGCTTCACTTCAGGTTTACTGTATCCGTTGGACCTTCTTATTGACGATGAAACACAGATATTGCATCGCAATTAAATACAAAAGGCACAATGCTGACCTAAGTAGAAGAGGTCTGACTCCTCTTACGTTCTATTATTTGAACCTTTCCTGTGAGACCAGTTTCAGATTCCGATGCTTCAGTTCAGGTTTACTGTATCCCTAGGACCTTCTTATTGACGATGAAACACAGAAATTGCATCGGAATTCAATACAAAAGGCAAAATGACGATTTAAGTACAAGAAGACTGACTCTTCTTACTGTCTATGTTTTGAACCTTTCCTGTGTGACCAGTTTTAGATTCCGATGCTTCACTTCAGGTTTACTGTATCCCTAGGACCTTCTTATTAACGACGAAACACAGAAGTTACATCGGAATTAAATACAAAATGCACAATGCCGACTTAAGTAAAAGAAGACTGACTCCTCTTACTATCTATGCCTCTAACCTTTCATGTGATCCAATTTTAGACTCCGATGGTTCCCTTCAGGTTTACGGTATCCCTTGGACCTTCTTATTGACGATGAAACACAGAAATTGGATCGGATATACATACAGAAGGCACAATGCCGACTTAAGTACAAGAAGACTGACTCTTTTAACTCTCTAAGTTTGAACCTTTCCTGTGGAACCACTTTTAGATTCCGATGCTTCCCTTCAGGTTTACTGTATCCCTTGGACCTTCTTATTGACGATAAAACAAAGAAATTGCTTCGTAATTAAATACAAAAGGCACAATGCCGACATAAGTAGAAGAGGACTGACTCTTCATAAACTCTATGATTTGAACCTTTCCTGTGAGACCAGTTTTAGATTCCATTGTTTCACTTCAGGTTTACTGTATCCCTTGGACCTTCATATTGACGATGAAATACAGAAATTGCAACAGATTTAAATACAAAAGGCACAATGCCGACATAAGTACAAGGAGACTGAATCTTCTTACATTCTACAATTTGAGCCTTTCCTCTGAGACCAGTTTTAGATTCCTATGCTTCACTTCAGGTTTACTGTACCCTTGGATTTTCATATTGACGATGAAACTCAAAAATTGCATCGGAATTAAATACAAAGGGCACAATGCTGACTTAAGTACAAGATGACTTATTCTTCTTACATTCTATGATTTAAACCTTTCGTGTGAAACCAGTTCTGGATTCCGATGCATCACTTCAGGATTTTTGTATCCCTTGGACCATCTTATTGACGATGAAACACAGAAATTGCATCGGAATTAAATACAAAAGGCACAATGCCGGCTTAAGTACAAGAAGACGGACTCTTCTTACTGTCAATGATTTCAACCTGTCCTGTGAGACCAGTTTTAGTTCCCGATGCTTCACGTCAGGTTTACTGTAGCCCTTGGACCTTCTTATTGACGATGAAACACAGAATTTGCATCGGAATTAATTACTAAAGGAACAATGCCGACTTAAGAACAAGAAGACTGACACTTCGTACTGTCTATGTTTGAACCTCTCCTGTGAGACCAGTTTTCGATTCCGATGCCTCACTTCAGGTTTACTGTATCCCTTGGACCTTCATATTGACGATGAAAGACAGAAATTGCATCGGAATTAAATATAAAAGACACAATGTAGACTTAAGTACAAGAGGACTGATTCTTCTTACATCCTTTTGTTTTGAATCTTTCGTAGGAGACCAGCTTTAGATTCCGATGCTTCACTTCAGGTTTATTGCATCCCTTGGACATTCTTATTGACGATGAAACACAGAAAATTCATCGGAATTAAATACAAAAGGCACATTGCCGACTTAAGTACAAGAAGACTGATTCTTCTTTCTTTCTATGTTTTGAACCTTTTCTGTTATACCAGTTTTACATTCCGTGCTTCTCATCAGGTTTACTGTATCCCTTGGACCTTCTTATTGACGATGAAACACAGAAATTGCATCGGAATTAAATACAAAAGGAACAATGACGACTTAAGTACAAGAAGACTGACGCTTCTTACTGCCTATGATTTGATCCTTTCCTGTGAGACCAGTTTTTGATTCCGTTGCTTCACTTCAGGTTTTCTGCATCCCTTGGAACATTTTATTGACGAGAAAACACAGAAATTGCGGCGGAATGAAATGCAAAAGGCACAATGCCAACTTAAGTACAAGAAGTCTGACTCTTCTTACTGTCTATGATTTGAACCTTTCCTATGAGACCAATTTTAGACTCCGATGCCTCACTTCAGGTGTACTGTATCCCTTGGACCTTCTTATTGACGAGGACACACAGAAATAGCATCGGAATTAAATACAAAAGGCACAATGCCCACTTAAGTACAAGTAGAGTGACTCTTCTTACTGTCTATGCTTTGAACCTTTCCTGTAAGACCAGTTTCAGATTCCGATACCTCACTTCAGGTTTACTTTATCCCTTGGACCTACTTAATGACGATAAAACACAGAAATTGCATCGGATATACATACAAAAGGCACAATGCCGACTTCAGTACAAGAAGACCGACTCTTATTACTCTCTATGCTTTGAACCTTTCCTGTGAAACCATTTTTAGATTCCGATGCCACACTTCAGGTTTACTGTGTATCTTGGACCTTCTTATTGACGATGAAACACAGAAATTGCATCGGAAATAAATACAAAATGCACGATGCCGGCTTAAGTACAAGATGACTGACTCTTCTTACCGTCTATGTTTTGAACCTTTCCTGTGAGACCAGTTTTAGTTTACGATGCTTCACTTCAGGTTTACTGTATCCGTTGGACCATCTTATTGACGATGAAACACAGAAATTGAATCGGAATTAAATACAAAAGACAGAATGCTGACCTAAGTAGAAGATGTCTGACTCCTCTTACGTTCTATTATTTGAACCTTTCCTGTGAGACCAGTTTCAGATTCCGATGCTTCAGTTCAGGTTTACTGTATCCCTTGGACCTTCATATTGACATTGAATCACAGAAATTGCTTCGGAGTTAAATACAAAAGGCACGATGCCGACTTAAGTACAAGAGGACTGACTCTTCTTACATTCTATGATTTGAACCTTTCCTGTGAGACCAGTTTTAGAATCCGATGCTTCACTTCAGGTTTACTGTATCCCTTGGACCTTCTTATTGACGATGATACACAGAAATTGCATCGGAATGAAATACAAAAAGCAAAATGCCGACTTAAGTACAAGATGACTGACTCTTCTTACTGTCTACGTTTTGAACCATCCCTGTGAGAATTGTTTTAGAATCCGATGCTTCACTTCAGGTTTACTGTATCCCTTGGACCTTCTTATAGACGACGAAACACAGAAATTGCATCGGAATTATATACAAAAGTCACAATGCCGACTGAAGTACAAA
Source organism: Schistocerca americana (assembly GCF_021461395.2). NCBI lineage: Eukaryota > Metazoa > Arthropoda > Insecta > Orthoptera > Acrididae > Schistocerca > Schistocerca americana. The sequence goes on along the minus strand of NC_060127.1, from coordinate 230,254,047 downwards.
AGATTGACTCTTCTCACATTCTTTGATTTTAGCCTCTCCTGTGAGACCAGTTTTAGATATCGATGCTTCACTTCAGGTTTTCTACATCCCTTGGACCTTCGTATTGACGATGAAACACAGAAATTGCATCGGAATTAAATACAAAAGGCAGAATGCCGACATAAGTACAAGAAGACTGACTCTTCTTACTGTCTATGCTTTGCACCTCTCCTGTGAGACCAGTTTTAGACTCTGATGCTTCACTTCAGATTTACTGTATATCTTGGACCTTCTTATTGACGATGAAACACAGAAATTGCACAGGAATTAAATACAAAAGGCACAATGCCGACTTAAGTACAAGAAGACTGACTCTTCTTACTGTCCATGTTTTGATTCTTTTCTGTGAGACCAGTTTTACATTACGATGCTTTACTTCAGGTTTACTGTATCCCTTGGACCTTCTTATTGACGATGAGACACAGAAATTTGCATCGGAATTAAATACAAAAGCACAATGCCTAGGTCTGGCAACTTCTTACATTCTATGATTTCAACCTTTCCTGTGAAACCAGTTTCTAATTCCGGTGCTTCACTTCAGGTTTAGTGAATCCCTTGGACCTTCTTATTGACGATGAAACACAGAAATTGCATCGGAATTGTTGTGGCGTAAGAAGCTTCCTACGCCACACTGGGAAGGGAGCCGAAAGAAGGCACGCGTACACACACGCCGACTGGCGTCAAGTCTGGAACAGGATAACTATTGAATGGTAGCAAGAAAAGTACGTAGCTGCTTTATAATTAACTTTTATTCTTTGATGAATACAGCGTTCTTCTTGAGACATTTATACGATAACTCTCAAACTAGGTAAGGCTAATGGCGCCTTGCTAGGTCGTAGCCATGGACTTAGCAGAAGGCTATTCTAACTGTCTCTTGGCAAATGAGAGGAAGGCTTCGTCCGTATTGTCGCTAGCAATGTCGTCGTACAACTGGGGCGAGTGCTCTATTGTATATCGAGACCTGCCTTGTGGTGGCGCTAGGTCTGCGATCACACAGTGGCGACACGCGGGTGCGACATGTACTAAATGGACCGCAGCCGATTTAAGCTACCACCTAGCAAGCGTGGTGTCTGGCGGTGACACCACATTCCTCCCCCGCTAATCGGCGAACGGTCGTGTAATAAGGCTTCCGCCCGCCGTGGGGAGGACCCCATGTTGACGTATGCGATGAGGTGGGGAGCCTAATAACAGGCGAGGCTGTGCCACCCACACCCGGCCCTTCGTTCCAAGGGGAGCTAGGAAACGCCTGAAAACCTAGTCCAGGGTGCACGTCAACATGCGGTGTCTGCGCCCGTAATGAGACAGGAGGGGCCGAAGGGTCGACCTCCATTGCGTCGGGGTACCCGACGCGCGATGACGTCATGTGGTCCGGAGCGGGCAAGAGGTCCATGGTGGAGGACAGCTGGTCACGGGAAGCGATCGGCGGCACGTGACCCAGGGAGGCGCTTGGCGGCTGCAGCGAAGCGTCGAATGCGGGCGGCGCCGGCGGGAGAACTGGCGGCGGCGGCGGCAGCGGCTGCTGCGGCGGCAAAATGGAAGGCATCGTCGGTAACACCTGGGGATGAGGCGAGCCAGTGGATGGGTCCTCAGGGCGCTTACCGGACGGAACCGTCGCTGAAAGCAGACGGGGAGCGGCAGAATCCGTGCGACGACAGAGGTGCAGCTGATTGAGATGCCGACGCACCTCACCAGAGGCCCCCAAAAACCAAATACATCGCGCGGCCGAGGCAGCGAAGAATGCGCCCTGCGAGCCAACGCCGTGAACCTCGATAGTGGCGAAAAAATACAACGTCGCCTGGAGCAAAAGCAGGAGTCTGCCGCTGCACAGGAACCTGATGCGGCGGATGCAGCAAAGACATCAAGCTTCGATGAGGACGACCGTGGAGCAACTCAGCCGGCGAGCGACCATCTCGGGGCTGAGAGCGATACGAAGACAAAAAGAGCAACAATGCGTCCTCCCGAGAATGCGACTCTTTCAATTTCAACATCTGTGACTTGAAAGTCCGGACCAATCGTTCAGCGGCACCGTTTGACTGAGGCGAAAACGGCGCGGATGTCAGATGTTGAATACCATTGGCCTGGCAGAATGACTGAAATTCTGCGGACATGAATTGTGGGCCATTGTCGGAAACAATAGTCTGCGGAAGTCTTTCAATGCAAAAGATAGCAGACAACGCTTGGATGGTGGCGGAGGACGTCGTGGAAGACATCCGGACAACAAAAGGAAAATTACTGAAGGCATCGACCAGAACCAACCATCGAGCATTCCAGAATGGACCAGCAAAATCAATGTGCAAGCGTTGCCAAGGGGAAGTGGCTTTTGGCCATGCAAAGACTTTCCGCGGCGGTGCGGATTGTTGTTCGGCACACGCCATGCAAGAAGAACATATATTCGTAATCGCAGCATCTATTCCGAACCAAGTACAGTGCTGACGAGCAAGTCGTTTCGTTCGCACTGTACCCCAATGTCCTTGGTGAAGGAGCCGTAAGACAGAGGACTGTAACGAACGTGGGACCACGACTCGGGACTGATCATTATCAGAACGCAACAGCAAAACACCACGTCGAACAAAAAGTCTCTCCTTGTGAGCAAAAAATCGGCGAACCAACGGATCCGCAATCCGAGACCGTGACGAAGGCCATTGCGTAGCAACAAAACGCAAAACGGTAGCAAGGACGGGGTCAGCAGCTGTGGCTGTAGCGACACGACGAAAATCAATCGGAAACGATTCGATAACTTCATCGGTTTCCGAATCAATGAACAGGCAAGCAAGTTCGGAAGAATCGAATGCTCTATCCTCAGCAACAGGCAAACGGGCAACGCATCGGCGTTTCCGTGCTTAGCAGTGGACCGATACAAGATATCGTAGCGGTACTGCGAGAGGAAAATAGACCAGCGAATGAAGTTCTGCGCTGTACGTGGAGGTACAGGCTTGGTCGGATGAAAAAGCGATGTCAAAGGTTTGTGGTCTGTGCTGATGGTAAAGTGACGACCATACAAGAAATCATGGAACTTTATAACACCAAACACGAGAGCCAAAGCTTCTTTCTCTATCTGGGAATTATTTCTTTGCGCAGACGAGAGCAATTTGGACGCAAAGGCAATAGGGCCATCATGGGAGCCAACTTTGTGCGCAAGCACAGCACCGATCCCGAAATCCGATGCATCTACCTTCAACAAAAGGGTTTTCTGGGGATCGAATGGCGTAAGGCAAGTATTAGAAAGCAACGCCGATTTCAACTGGCGAAAGGCGCGTTCGCATTCCGTCGTCCAGACGAACGGAACACCTGTACGGCGTACGCAATGAAGCGGAGCTGAAAGAGAAGAGGCATTGCGCACATTCACTCACACCTTGTGATTCTACATTGATCAATGTTCTTGCGACCTCCTCACGCAATGCGTGAGGAACATTGCGCGCTCTGAAAAATTGCGGTTGCGCGTTGACCTTCAGTTCCAAATGTGCTTCATAGTTTTTAGCGGAACCTAAGCCCGGTGCAATAATGTCTGCAATTCTTCACATACACTAGAAACACTGTCTGTAGGCACAGTTGGATTCACTGATAGGACCTGATTTACTATAGACATGTTAAACAACTGAAATAAATCTAAACCAAACAAGTTCACTGCAGAAGAAGAACGAAGAACGTAAAATGACACAAGTTTGGTTTGTCCCTTGTATGTTGCAAGAAGGCTGCACTGTCCTAACACAGGAATTTTCTGTCCTGAATATGTGGTTAGCTTAACATTTGCGGAACGCAACGGAGGTTTGCCCAGTTGTTTGTACGTGTCGTGAATGAGCAATGAAACTGCAGCTCCGGTATCGAGCTGGAATGGTATGACCTTGCCATTAAAGTCCAAATCTACAAAAAGTTTATTGTCCTGCTGACGACAAGAGCGACTGTCTCGCGCAATGTGAACAGACACTGGTACAGAATCACTTGCTAATGGACGTGATTTCCGGCGACGTTGACGCACTCTTTTTGTGGGACGATCACAGTCACTGTTAGAGAAAGTGTCACTGGACGAAGTGGAATTAACGACATGAATGTCCATGGTCGAAGGTCCACGAGCCTGAGTGTCCTTGGTTCGATTCCGGAGCGAAGCAAAGGGCCTGGAATGATTAAGAGTGTCTGATCGGAGCTTTTTCTGGCAAACACTTTGAACATGTCCTTTCTTATTGCAGAAAAAGCAAATAGCTTGGCGTGACGGGCAATGTTCACGCGAATGTCTAGTAGCACACCTCGGGCATGAATTCACTGCATTTGTGGGCTGGCGCGGCACACCTGGTTTAGCGCGCGGCGGCAGCTGCGTTTGTTTGCGCGAGGGCAGTTGACCGGGCCGCGCAGCTCGCCCGGCGCGCCGGTTAATGTTACACACTGCTGGCGAAGTTTCAAAAGATTCCTGAACACAGTCAAGTGTGTCTTGTCTATCCAATATGTCTATCACTTGTTGAAGGGAGGGATTAACTAGTTTCAAAATTTGCTCCCATATGCGAACATCAGAAACGTTCTGTGGAATTGCATCACGCACCATTGTATCTGAATAAGAAAGGCCACAGTCACATTCAAAGGCACAGTCCCTAGTAAGTCCTTGCAACGTTGCTACCCACTCCCTATTAGTTTGACCGGCCGTACGTTTTGTACAAAAAAACGTATACCGTTTTGCAACTACATTAGCTGTTTCTTTGAAATAGGCGTCCAATGTCGACAAAATTTCCTCGTAGGACAGAGTTGCTACGTCGCGTCTGGGAAACAATTTCACTATCACACGGTAGGTGGACACACCGACACAAGAAAGCAAAAACGGCTGCCGCTCATTACCTTGAATTCTGTAGGCAGCGAGATGGAAGGCGAACTGGCGGGACCATTCCCGCCAAGTCTCGTGGGTTGCATCAAATGGTGAGAATTGAGGTGCAACGGCTGGTTGTGGCTGCGGTACCGGTGAAGCGGCGGCGGCCGCATCGGTTTGAATGGCACGTTGACCCTGGACGAGCTGTCCAAGGGCATCAAATAACGCCTGCGTCTGCTGATTCTGCAAGCGATAAAATTCGGACAGTACATCTGGAGAATGTGGCGAAGCCATGACACAAATAAATTAGGGCAAAGTAAAACACAAGATCCTTTGTAGACTCGTCGCCAATCTGTAGTGACATAACAAGACTGTTACGCCACTTGAGGTAGCCAGTAGAAAGGCATGCGTACACACACGACGACTGGCATCAATTCTGGAACAGGATAACTATTGAATGGTAGCAAGAAAGTATGTAGCTGCTTTATACTTAACTTTTATTATGAGATGAATACAGCGTTCTTCTTGAGACATTTATACTGTAACTCTCAAAGTAGGTAAGGCTAATGGCGCCTTGCTAGGTCATAGCCATGGACTTAGCAGAAGGCTATTCTAACTGTCTCTCGGCAAATGAGAGGAAGGCTTCGTCCGTATTGTCACTAGCAATCTCGTCGTACAACTGGGACGAGTGCTTGTTCGTATCACGAGACCTGCCTTGTGGTGGCGCTAGGTCTGCGATTACACAGTGGCGACACGCGGGTCCGACATGTACTAAATGGACAGCGGCTAATTTAATCTACCACCTAGCAAGTGTGGTGTCTGGCGGTGACACCACAACTGACTCTTCTTACTCTCTATTGTTTGAACCTTCCCTGTAAGACCTGTTTTAGATTCAGATGCTTCACTTCAGGTTTACTGTATCCCTTGGACCTTCTTATTGGCGACGAAACACAGAAATTGCATCGGAACTAAATACAAAAGGCACAATGCCGACTTAAGTACAAGAAGTCCGACTCTTCTTACTGTCTATGTTTTGAACCTTTCCTGTGAGGCCTGTTTTAGATTCGGATGCTTCACTTCAGGTTTACTGTATCCCTTGGACCTTCTTATAGACGATTAAGCACAGAAATTGCATCGGAATTAAATACAAAAGGCACAATGCTGACTTAAGCACAAGAAGACCGACTCTTCTTACTGCCTACGTTTTGAACCTTTCCTGGGAGACCAGTTGTAGATATCGATGCTTCACTTCAGGTTTACTGTATCCCTTGTACCTTCTTTTTGACGATGAAACACATAAATCGCATCGAAATTAAATACAAAATGCACAATGCCGACATAAGCACAAGAAGACTGACTCTTCTTACATTCTATGATTTGAGGCTTTACTGTGAGACCAGTTTCAGATTACGATGCTTCACTTCAGGTGTACTGTATCCCTTAGGCCTTCTTATTGACGATGAAACACAGAAATTGAATCGGAATTAAATACAAAAGCACAATGCCGACGTAAGTACAAGAAGACTGACTCTTCTTACCCACTATGTTTTGAACCTTCCCTGTGAGACCTGTTTTAGATTCCGATGCTTCACTTCAGGTTTACTGTATCCCTTGGACCTTCTTATTGACGACGAAACACAGAAATTGCATGGGAATTATATACAAATGACACAATGCCGACATAAGTACAAGACGACTGACTCTTCTTACGGTCCATGTTTTGAACCTTTCCTGTGAGACCAGTTTTACACTCCGTTGCATTACTTCATTTTTACTGTATTAATTGGACCTTCTTATTGACGATGAGACACAGACATTGCATCGGAATTAAATACAAAAGCACAGTGCCGACTTAAGTAAAAGAGGTCTGACAACTTCTTACATCGTATGATTTGAACCTTTCCTGTTGACCAGTTTTAGATTCCGGTGCATCACTTCACGTTTAGTGTATCCCTGGGACCTTCTATATGACGATGAAACACAGAAATTGCATCGGAATTAAAACCAAAAGGCACAATGCCGACTTAAGTACAAGAAGTCTGACTCTTCTTACTGTCTATGTTTTGAGCCTTTCCTGTGAGACCAGTTTTAGATTCCGATGCTTCACTTCAGGTTTACTGTATCCCTTGGACCTTCTTATTGACAATGAAACACAGAAATTGCATCGGAACAAAATGCAAAATGCACAATGCCGACTTAAGTACAAGAAGACTGACACTTCTTACTGTCTATGCTTTGAACCTTTCCTCTGAGACCAGTTTTAGATATCGATGCTTAACTTCAGGTTAACTGTATCTCTTGTACCTTCTTTTTGACGATGAAACACATAAATTGCATCGGAATTAAATGCAAAATCCACAATGCCGACTTAAGTCCAAGAAGACTGACTCTCCTTACATTCTATGATTTGAAGCTTTCCTGTGAGAACAGTTTCAGATTACGATTCTTCAATTCAGATGTACTGTATCCCTTGGACCTGCATATTGACGATGAAAGACAGAAATTGCATCGGAATTAAATATAAAAGGCACAATGCAGACTTAAGTACAAGAGGACTGATTCTTCTTACATCCTTTTGTTTGAAAATTTCGTAGGAGACCAGTTTCAGATTCCGATGCTTCACTTCAGGTTTATTGTATCCCTTGGACATTCTTATTGACGATGAAACACAGAAAATTCATCGGAATTAAATACAAAAGGCACAATGCCGACTTCAGTACAAGTAGACTGATTCTTCTTACTGTCTATGTTTTGAACCTTTTCTGTGATACCAGTTTTAGATTCCGTTGCTTCACTTCAGGATTTCTGCAACCCTTGGACCATCTTATTGACGAGAAAACACCGAATTTGCAGCGGAATGAAATACAAAAGGCACAATGCCAACTTAAGTACAAGAAGACTGACTCTTCTTACTGTCTACGATTTGATCCTTTCCTATGAGACCAATTTTAGACTCCGATGCCGCACTTCAGGTTTACTGTATCCCTTGGACCTTCTTACTGACGAGGAAACACAGAAATAGCATCGGAATTTAATACAAAAGGCACAATGCCCACTTAAGTACAAGTAAAGTGACTCTTCTTACTGTCTATGCTTTGAACCTTTCCTGTAAGACCAGTTTCAGATTCCGATACCTCACTTCTGGTTTACTGTATCCCTTGGACCTTCTTATTGACGCTGAAACACAGAAATTACATCTTATATACATACAGAAGGCACAATGCCGACTTAAGTACAAGAAGGCTGACTCTTCTAACTCCCTAAGTTTGAACATTTCCTGTGAGACCAGTTTTAGATTCCGATGCTTCACTTCAGGTTTACTTTATCCCATGAACCTTCTTATTGACGATGAAACACAGAAATTGCAACGGAATTAAATACCAAAAGCACAATGTCTACTTAAGTACAACAACACTGACTCTTCTTACTGCCTATGTTTTGAACCTTTCCTGTGAGACTAGTCATAGATTCCAATGTTTTACTTCAGAGTTTACTGTATCCCTAGGACCTTCATATTGACGATGAAACACAGAAATTGCATCGGTATTATATACAAAACTCACAATGCCGACTTAAGTACAAGAGGACTGACTCTTCTTACATTCTATGATTTGAACCTTACCTGTGATAACAGTTTTAGATTCCGATGCTTCACTTCAGGTTTACTGTATCCCTTGGACCTTCTTACTGACGAGGAAACACAGAAATAGCATCGGAATTTAATACAAAAGGCACAATGCCCACTTAAGTACAAGTAAAGTGACTCTTCTTACTGTCTATGCTTTGAACCTTTCCTGTAAGACCAGTTTCAGATTCCGATACCTCACTTCTGGTTTACTGTATCCCTTGGACCTTCTTATTGTCGCTGAAACACAGAAATTACATCTTATATACATACAGAAGGCACAATGCCGACTTAAGTACAAGAAGGCTGACTCTTCTAACTCCCTAAGTTTGAACATTTCCTGTGAAACCAGTTTTAGATTCCGATGGCACACATCAGGTTTACTGTATCCCTTGGACCTTCTTATTGACGATGAAACACAGAAATTGCATCGGAAATAAATACAAAATGCACGATGCCGACTTAAGTACAAGATGACTGACTCTTCTTACCGTCTATGTTTTGAACCTTTCCTGTGAGACCAGTTTTAAATCCCGATGCTTCACTTCAGGTTTACTATGTACCTTAGACCTCCTTATTGACGGTGAAGTACAGAAATTGCATTGGAAGTAAATACAAATGGCGCAATGCCGACTTAAGTACAAGAAGACTGACCCTTCTTACTGTCTATGTTTTTAACCTTTCCTGTTAGACCTGTTTTCGATTACGATGCTTCACTTCTGGTTTACTGTATCCCATGTGCCTTTTTATTGACGATGAAACACAGATATAGCATCAGAATTAAATACAAAAGGCACAATGCCGACTTAAGTACAAGAAGACTGACTCTTCTTACCATCTATGTTTTGAACCTTTCCTGTGAGAACAGTTTTAGTTTACGATGCTTCACTTCAGGTTTACTGTATCCGTTGGACCTTCTTATTGACGATGAAACACAGAAATTGCATCGCAATTAAATACAAAAGGCACAATGCTGACCTAAGTAGAAGAGGTCTGACTCCTCTTACGTTCTATTATTTGAACCTTTCCTGTGAGACCAGTTTCAGATTCCGATGCTTCAGTTCAGGTTTACTGTATCCCTAGGACATTCTTATTGACGATGAAACACAGAAATTGCATCGGAATTCAATACAAAAGGCAAAATGACGATTTAAGTACAAGAAGACTGACTCTTCTTACTGTCTATGTTTTGAACCTTTCCTGTGTGACCAGTTTTAGATTCCGATGCTTCACTTCAGGTTTACTGTATCCCTAGGACCTTCTTATTAACGACGATACACAGAAGTTACATCGGAATTAAATACAAAATGCACAATGCCGACTTAAGTAAAAGAAGACTGACTCTTCTTACTATCTATGCCTCTAACCTCTCATGTGAACCAATTTTAGACTCCGATGGTTCCCTTCAGGTTTACTGTATCCCTTGGACCTTCTTATTGACGATGAAACACAGAAATTGGATCGGATATACATACAGAAGGCACAATGCCGACTTAAGTACAAGAAGACTGACTCTTTTAACTCTCTAAGTTTGAACCTTTCCTGTGGAACCACTTTTAGATTCCGATGCTTCACTTCAGGTTTACTGTATCCCTTGGACCTTCTTATTGACGATAAAACAAAGAAATTGCTTCGTAATTAAATACAAAAGGCACAATGCCGACATAAGTAGAAGAGGACTGACTCTTCATAAACTCTATGATTCGAACCTTTCCTGTGAGACCAGTTTTAGATTCCATTGTTTCACTTCAGGTTTACTGTATCCCTTGGACCTTCATATTGACGATGAAATACAGAAATTGCAACAGATTTAAATACAAAAGGCACAATGCCGACATAAGTACAAGGAGACTGAATCTTCTTACATTCTACAATTTGAGCCTTTCCTCTGAGACCAGTTTTAGATTCCTATGCTTCACTTCAGGTTTACTGTACCCTTGGATTTTCATATTGACGATGAAACTCAAAAATTGCATCGGAATTAAATACAAAGGGCACAATGCTGACTTAAGTACAATATGACTTATTCTTCTTACATTCTATGATTTAAACCTTTCGTGTGAGACCAGTTCTGGATTCCGATGCATCACTTCAGGATTTTTGTATCCCTTGGACCATCTTATTGACGATGAAACACAGAAATTGCATCGGAACTAAATACAAAAGGCACAATGCCGACTTAAGTACAAGAAGACGGACTCTTCTTACTGTCAATGATTTCAACCTGTCCTGTGAGACCAGTTTTAGTTCCCGATGCTTCACGTCAGGTTTACTGTAGCCCTTGGACCTTCTTATTGACGATGAAACACAGAATTTGCATCGGAATTAATTACTAAAGGAACAATGCCGACTTAAGAACAAGAAGACTGACACTTCGTACTGTCTATGTTTGAACCTCTCCTGTGAGACCAGTTTTCGATTCCGATGCTTCACTTCAGGTTTACTGTATCCCTTGGACCTTCATATTGACGATGAAAGACAGAAATTGCATCGGAATTAAATATAAAAGGCACAATGTAGACTTAAGTACAAGAGGACTGATTCTTCTTACATCCTTTTGTTTTGAATCTTTCGTAGGAGACCAGCTTTAGATTCCGATGCTTCACTTCAGGTTTATTGCATCCCTTGGACATTCTTATTGACGATGAAACACAGAAAATTCATCGGAATTAAATACAAAAGGCACAATGCCGATTTAAGTACAAGAAGACTGATTCTTCTTTCTTTCTATGTTTTGAACCTTTTCTGTTATACCAGTTTTAGATTCCGTGCTTCTCATCAGGTTTACTGTATCCCTTGGACCTTCTTATTGACGATGAAACACAGAAATTGCATCGGAATTAAATACAAAAGGAACAATGACGACTTAAGTACAAGAAGACTGACGCTTCTTACTGCCTATGATTTGATCCTTTCCTGTGAGACCAGTTTTTGATTCCGTTGCTTCACTTCAGGTTTTCTGCATCCCTTGGAACATTTTATTGACGAGAAAACACAGAAATTGCGGCGGAATGAAATGCAAAAGGCACAATGCCAACTTAAGTACAAGAAGTCTGACTCTTCTTACTGTCTATGATTTGAACCTTTCCTATGAGACCAATTTTAGACTCCGATGCCTCACTTCAGGTGTACTGTATCCCTTGGACCTTCTTATTGACGAGGACACACAGAAATAGCATCGGAATTAAATACAAAAGGCACAATGCCCACTTAAGTACAAGTAGAGTGACTCTTCTTACTGTCTATGCTTTGAACCTTTCCTGTAAGACCAGTTTCAGATTCCGATACCTCACTTCAGGTTTACTTTATCCCTTGGACCTACTTAATGACGATAAAACACAGAAATTGCATCGGATATACATACAAAAGGCACAATGCCGACTTCAGTACAAGAAGACCGACTCTTATTACTCTATATGCTTTGAACCTTTCCTGTGAAACCAGTTTTAGATTCCGATGCCACACTTCAGGTTTACTGTGTATCTTGGACCTTCTTATTGACGATGAAACACAGAAATTGCATCGGAAATAAATACAAAATGCACGATGCCGGCTTAAGTACAAGATGACTGACTCTTCTTACCGTCTATGTTTTGAACCTTTCCTGTGAGACCAGTTTCAGATTCCGATGCTTCAGTTCAGGTTTACTGTATCCCTTGGACCTTCATATTGACATTGAATCACAGAAATTGCTTCGGAGTTAAATACAAAAGGCACGATGCCGACTTAAGTACAAGAGGACTGACTCTTCTTACATTCTATGATTTGAACCTTTCCTGTGAGACCAGTTTTAGAATCCGATGCTTCACTTCAGGTTTACTGTATCCCTTGGACCTTCTTATTGACGATGATACACAGAAATTGCATCGGAATGAAATACAAAAAGCAAAATGCAGACTTAAGTACAAGATGACTGACTCTTCTTACTGTCTACGTTTTGAACCATCCCTGTGAGAATTGTTTTAGAATCCGATGCTTCACTTCAGGTTTACTGTATCCCTTGGACCTTCTTATAGACGACGAAACACAGAAATTGCATCGGAATTATATACAAAAGTCACAATGCCGACTTAAGTACAAAAGATTGACTCTTCTCACATTGTTTGATTTTAGCCACTCCTGTGAGACCAGTTTTAGATATCGATGCTTCACTTCATGTTTTCTACATCCCTTGGACCTTCGTATTGACGATGAAACACAGAAATTGCATCGGAATTAAATAAAAAAGGCAGAATGCCGACATAAGTACAAGAAGACTGACTCTTCTTACTGTCTATGCTTTGCACCTCTCCTGTGAGACCAGTTTTAGACTCTGATGCTTCACTTCAGATTTACTGTATATCTTGGACCTTCTTATTGACGATGAAACACAGAAATTGCATAGGAATTAAATACAAAAGGCACAATGCCGACTTAAGTACAAGAAGACTGACTCTTCTTACTGTCCATGTTTTGATTCTTTTCTGTGAGACCAGTTTTACATTACGATGCTTTACTTCAGGTTTACTGTATCCCTTGGACCTTCTTATTGACGATGAGACACAGAAATTTGCATCGGAATTAAATACAAAAGCACAATGCCTAGGTCTGGCAACTTCTTACATTCTATGATTTCAACCTTTCCTGTGAAACCAGTTTTTAATTCCGGTGCTTCACTTCAGGTTTAGTGAATCCCTTGGACCTTCTTATTGACGATGAAACACAGAAATTGCATCGGAATTGTTGTGGCGTAAGAAGCTTCCTACGCCACACTGGGAAGGGAGCCGAAAGAAGGCACGCGTACACACACGCCGACTGGCGTCAAGTCTGGAACAGGATAACTATTGAATGGTAGCAAGAAAAGTACGTAGCTGCTTTATAATTAACTTTTATTCTTTGATGAATACAGCGTTCTTCTTGAGACATTTATACGATAACTCTCAAACTAGGTAAGGCTAATGGCGCCTTGCTAGGTCGTAGCCATGGACTTAGCAGAAGGCTATTCTAACTGTCTCTTGGCAAATGAGAGGAAGGCTTCGTCCGTATTGTCGCTAGCAATGTCGTCGTACAACTGGGGCGAGTGCTCTATTGTATATCGAGACCTGCCTTGTGGTGGCGCTAGGTCTGCGATCACACAGTGGCGACACGCGGGTGCGACATGTACTAAATGGACCGCAGCCGATTTAAGCTACCACCTAGCAAGCGTGGTGTCTGGCGGTGACACCACATTCCTCCCCCGCTAATCGGCGAACGGTCGTGTAATAAGGCTTCCGCCCGCCGTGGGGAGGACCCCATGTTGACGTATGCGATGAGGTGGGGAGCCTAATAACAGGCGAGGCTGTGCCACCCACACCCGGCCCTTCGTTCCAAGGGGAGCTAGGAAATGCCTGAAAACCTAGTCCAGGGTGCACGTCAACATGCGGTGTCTGCGCCCGTAATGAGACAGGAGGGGCCGAAGGGTCGACCTCCATTGCGTCGGGGTACCCGACGCGCGATGACGTCATGTGGTCCGGAGCGGGCAAGAGGTCCATGGCGGAGGACAGCTGGTCACGGGAAGCGATCGGCGGCACGTGACCCAGGGAGGCGCTTGGCGGCTGCAGCGAAGCGTCGAATGCGGGCGGCGCCGGCGGGAGAACTGGCGGCGGCGGCGGCAGCGGCTGCTGCGGCGGCAAAATGGAAGGCATCGTCGGTAACACCTGGGGATGAGGCGAGCCAGTGGATGGGTCCTCAGGGCGCTTACCGGACGGAACCGTCGCTGAAAGCAGACGGGGAGCGGCAGAATCCGTGCGACGACAGAGGTGCAGCTGATTGAGATGCCGACGCACCTCACCAGAGGCCCCCAAAAACCAAATACATCGCGCGGCCGAGGCAGCGAAGAATGCGCCCTGCGAGCCAACGCCGTGAACCTCGATAGTGGCGAAAAAATACAACGTCGCCTGGAGCAAAAGCAGGAGTCTGCCGCTGCACAGGAACCTGATGCGGCGGATGCAGCAAAGACATCAAGCTTCGATGAGGACGACCGTGGAGCAACTCAGCCGGCGAGCGACCATCTCGGGGCTGAGAGCGATACGAAGACAAAAAGAGCAACAATGCGTCCTCCCGAGAATGCGACTCTTTCAATTTCAACATCTGTGACTTGAAAGTCCGGACCAATCGTTCAGCGGCACCGTTTGACTGAGGCGAAAACGGCGCGGATGTCAGATGTTGAATACCATTGGCCTGGCAGAATGACTGAAATTCTGCGGACATGAATTGTGGGCCATTGTCGGAAACAATAGTCTGCGGAAGTCTTTCAATGCAAAAGATAGCAGACAACGCTTGGATGGTGGCGGAGGACGTCGTGGAAGACATCCGGACAACAAAAGGAAAATTACTGAAGGCATCGACCAGAACCAACCATCGAGCATTCCAGAATGGACCAGCAAAATCAATGTGCAAGCGTTGCCAAGGGGAAGTGGCTTTTGGCCATGCAAAGACTTTCCGCGGCGGTGCGGATTGTTGTTCGGCACACGCCATGCAAGAAGAACATATATTCGTAATCGCAGCATCTATTCCGAACCAAGTACAGTGCTGACGAGCAAGTCGTTTCGTTCGCACTGTACCCCAATGTCCTTGGTGAAGGAGCCGTAAGACAGAGGACTGTAAAGAACGTGGGACCACGACTCGGGACTGATCATTATCAGAACGCAACAGCAAAACACCACGTCGAACAAAAAGTCTCTCCTTGTGAGCAAAAAATCGGCGAACCAACGGATCCGCAATCCGAGACCGTGACGAAGGCCATTGCGTAGCAACAAAACGCAAAACGGTAGCAAGGACGGGGTCAGCAGCTGTGGCTGTAGCGACACGACGAAAATCAATCGGAAACGATTCGATAACTTCATCGGTTTCCGAATCAATGAACAGGCAAGCAAGTTCGGAAGAATCGAATGCTCTATCCTCAGCAACAGGCAAACGGGCAACGCATCGGCGTTTCCGTGCTTAGCAGTGGACCGATACAAGATATCGTAGCGGTACTGCGAGAGGAAAATAGACCAGCGAATGAAGTTCTGCGCTGTACGTGGAGGTACAGGCTTGGTCGGATGAAAAAGCGATGTCAAAGGTTTGTGGTCTGTGCTGATGGTAAAGTGACGACCATACAAGAAATCATGGAACTTTATAACACCAAACACGAGAGCCAAAGCTTCTTTCTCTATCTGGGAATAATTTCTTTGCGCAGACGAGAGCAATTTGGACGCAAAGGCAATAGGGCGATCATGGGAGCCAACTTTGTGCGCAAGCACAGCACCGATCCCGAAATCCGATGCATCTACCTTCAACAAAAGGGTTTTCTGGGGATCGAATGGCGTAAGGCAAGTATTAGAAAGCAACGCCGATTTCAACTGGCGAAAGGCGCGTTCGCATTCCGTCGTCCAGACGAACGGAACACCTGTACGGCGTACGCAATGAAGCGGAGCTGAAAGAGAAGAGGCATTGCGCACATTCCCTCACACCTTGTGATTCTACATTGATCAATGTTCTTGCGACCTCCTCACGCAATGCGTGAGGAACATTGCGCGCTCTGAAAAATTGCGGTTGCGCGTTGACCTTCAGTTCCAAATGTGCTTCATAGTTTTTAGCGGAACCTAAGCCCGGTGCAATAATGTCTGCAATTCTTCACATACACTAGAAACACTGTCTGTAGGCACAGTTGGATTCACTGATAGGACCTGATTTACTATAGACATGTTAAACAACTGAAATAAATCTAAACCAAACAAGTTCACTGCAGAAGAAGAACGAAGAACGTAAAATGACACAAGTTTGGTTTGTCCCTTGTATGTTGCAAGAAGGCTGCACTGTCCTAACACAGGAATTTTCTGTCCTGAATATGTGGTTAGCTTAACATTTGCGGAACGCAACGGAGGTTTGCCCAGTTGTTTGTACGTGTCGTGAATGAGCAATGAAACTGCAGCTCCGGTATCGAGCTGGAATGGTATGACCTTGCCATTAAAGTCCAAATCTACAAAAAGTTTATTGTCCTGCTGACGACAAGAGCGACTGTCTCGCGCAATTTGAACAGACACTGGTACAGAATCACTTGCTAATGGACGTGATTTCCGGCGACGTTGACGCACTCTTTTTGTGGGACGATCACAGTCACTGTTAGAGAAAGTGTCACTGGACGAAGTGGAATTAACGACATGAATGTCCATGGTCGAAGGTCCACGAGCCTGAGTGTCCTTGGTTCGATTCCGGAGCGAAGCAAAGGGCCTGGAATGATTAAGAGTGTCTGATCGGAGCTTTTTCTGGCAAACACTTTGAACATGTCCTTTCTTATTGCAGAAAAAGCAAATAGCTTGGCGTGACGGGCAATGTTCACGCGAATGTCTAGTAGCACACCTCGGGCATGAATTCACTGCATTTGTGGGCTGGCGCGGCACACCTGGTTTAGCGCGCGGCGGCAGCTGCGTTTGTTTGCGCGAGGGCAGTTGACCGGGCCGCGCAGCTCGCCCGGCGCGCCGGTTAATGTTACACACTGCTGGCGAAGTTTCAAAAGATTCCTGAGCACAGTCAAGTGTGTCTTGTCTATCCAATATGTCTATCACTTGTTGAAGGGAGGGATTAACTAGTTTCAAGATTTGCTCCCATATGCGAACATCAGAAACGTTCTGTGGAATTGCATCACGCACCATTGTATCTGAATAAGAAAGGCCACAGTCACATTCAAAGGCACAGTCCCTAGTAAGTCCTTGCAACGTTGCTACCCACTCCCTATTAGTTTGACCGGCCGTACGTTTTGTACAAAAAAACGTATACCGTTTTGCAACTACATTAGCTGTTTCTTTGAAATAGGCGTCCAATGTCGACAAAATTTCCTCGTAGGACAGAGTTGCTACGTCGCGTCTGGGAAACAATTTCACTATCACACGGTAGGTGGACACACCGACACAAGAAAGCAAAAACGGCTGCCGCTCATTACCTTGAATTCTGTAGGCAGCGAGATGGAAGGCGAACTGGCGGGACCATTCCCGCCAAGTCTCGTGGGTTGCATCAAATGGTGAGAATTGAGGTGCAACGGCTGGTTGTGGCTGCGGTACCGGTGAAGCGGCGGCGGCCGCATCGGTTTGAATGGCACGTTGACCCTGGACGAGCTGTCCAAGGGCATCAAATAACGCCTGCGTCTGCTGATTCTGCAAGCGATAAAATTCGGACAGTACATCTGGAGAATGTGGCGAAGCCATGACACAAATAAATTAGGGCAAAGTAAAACACAAGATCCTTTGTAGACTCGTCGCCAATCTGTAGTGACATAACAAGACTGTTACGCCACTTGAGGTAGCCAGTAGAAAGGCATGCGTACACACACGACGACTGGCATCAATTCTGGAACAGGATAACTATTGAATGGTAGCAAGAAAGTATGTAGCTGCTTTATACTTAACTTTTATTATGAGATGAATACAGCGTTCTTCTTGAGACATTTATACTGTAACTCTCAAAGTAGGTAAGGCTAATGGCGCCTTGCTAGGTCATAGCCATGGACTTAGCAGAAGGCTATTCTAACTGTCTCTCGGCAAATGAGAGGAAGGCTTCGTCTGTATTGTCACTAGCAATCTCGTCGTACAACTGGGACGAGTGCTTGTTCGTATCACGAGACCTGCCTTGTGGTGGCGCTAGGTCTGCGATTACACAGTGGCGACACGCGGGTCCGACATGTACTAAATGGACAGCGGCTAATTTAATCTACCACCTAGCAAGTGTGGTGTCTGGCGGTGACACCACAACTGACTCTTCTTACTCTCTATTGTTTGAACCTTCCCTGTAAGACCTGTTTTAGATTCAGATGCTTCACTTCAGGTTTACTGTATCCCTTGGACCTTCTTATTGGCGACGAAACACAGAAATTGCATCGGAACTAAATACAAAAGGCACAATGCCGACTTAAGTACAAGAAGTCCGACTCTTCTTACTGTCTATGTTTTGAACCTTTCCTGTGAGGCCTGTTTTAGATTCGGATGCTTCACTTCAGGTTTACTGTATCCCTTGGACCTTCTTATAGACGATTAAGCACAGAAATTGCATCGGAATTAAATACAAAAGGCACAATGCCGACTTAAGCACAAGAAGACCGACTCTTCTTACTGCCTACGTTTTGAACCTTTCCTGGGAGACCAGTTGTAGATATCGATGCTTCACTTCAGGTTTACTGTATCCCTTGTACCTTCTTTTTGACGATGAAACACATAAATCGCATCGAAATTAAATACAAAATGCACAATGCCGACATAAGCACAAGAAGACTGACTCTTCTTACATTCTATGATTTGAGGCTTTACTGTGAGACCAGTTTCAGATTACGATGCTTCACTTCAGGTGTACTGTATCCCTTAGGCCTTCTTATTGACGATGAAACACAGAAATTGAATCGGAATTAAATACAAAAGCACAATGCCGACGTAAGTACAAGAAGACTGACTCTTCTTACTCACTATGTTTTGAACCTTCCCTGTGAGACCTGTTTTAGATTCCGATGCTTCACTTCAGGTTTACTGTATCCCTTGGACCTTCTTATTGACGATGAAACACAGAAATTGCATCGGAATTAAATACAAAAGCACAATGCCGACGTAAGTACAAGAAGACTGACTCTTCTTACTCTCTATGTTTTGAACCTTCCCTGCGAGACCTGTTTTAGATTCCGATGCTTCACTTCAGGTTTACTGTATCCCTTGGATCTTCTTATTGACGACGAAACACAGATATTGCATGGGAATTATATACAAATGACACAATGCCGACATAAGTACAAGACGACTGACTCTTCTTACCGTCCATGTTTTGAACCTTTCCTCTGAGACCAGTTTTACACTCCGTTGCATTACTTCATTTTTACTGTATTCCTTGGACCTTCTTATTGACGATGAGACACAGACATTGCATCGGAATTAAATACAAAAGCACAGTGCCGACTTAAGTAAAAGAGGTCTGACAACTTCTTACATCGTATGATTTGAACCTTTCCTGTTGACCAGTTTTAGATTCCGGTGCATCACTTCACGTTTAGTGTATCCCTTGGACCTTCTATTTGACGATGAAACACAGAAATTGCATCGGAATTAAAACCAAAAGGCACGATGCCGACTTAAGTACAAGAAGTCTGACTCTTCTTACTGTCTATGTTTTGAGCCTTTCCTGTGAGACCAGTTTTAGATTCCGATGCCTCACTTCAGGTTTACTGTATCCCTTGGACCTTCTTATTGACAATGAAACACAGAAATTGCATCGGAATAAAATGCAAAATGCACAATGCCGACATAAGTACAAGAAGACTGACACTTCTTACTGTCTATGCTTTGTACCATTCCTCTGAGACCAGTTTTAGATATCGATGCTTAACTTCAGGTTAACTGTATCTCTTGTACCTTCTCTTTGACGATGAAACACATAAATTGCATCGGAATTAAATGCAAAATCCATAATGCCGACATAAGTACAAGAAGACTGACTCTCCTTACATTCTATGATTTGAAGCTTTCCTGTGAGAACAGTTTCAGATTACGATTCTTCAATTCAGGTGTACTGTATCCCTTGGGCCTTCTTATTGACGATGAAACCCAGATATTGCATCGGAATTAAATAAAAAAGGCACAATACCGACTTAAGTACAAGAAGACTGACTCTTCTTAATGTCTAAGTTTTGAACCTTTCCTGTGAGGCCTGTTTTAGATTCGGATGCTTCACTTCAGGTTTACTGTATCCCTTGGACAAAAGGCACAATGCCGACTTAAGTACAAGAAGACTGACTCTTCTTACTGTCTATGTTTTGAACCTTTCCTGTGAGGCCTGTTTTAGATTCGGATGCTTCACTTCAGGTTTACTGTATCGCTTGGACCTTCTTATTGACGATTAAGCACAGAAATTTCATCGGAATTAAATACAAAAGGCACAATGCCGACTTAAGCACAAGAAGACCGACTCTTCTTACTGCCTACGTTTTGAACCTTTCCTGGGAGACCAGTTGTAGATATCGATGATTCACTTCAGGTTTACTGTATCCCAAGTACCTTCTTTTTGACGATGAAACACATAAATCGCATCGAAATTAAATACAAAATGCACAAAGCCGACATAAGCACAAGAAGACTGACTCTTCTTCTATTCTATGATTTGAGCCTTTCCTGTGAGACCAGTTTCAGATTACGATGCTTCACTTCAGGTGTACTGTATCCCTTAGGCCTTCTTATTGACGATGAAACACAGAAATTGCATCGGAATTAAATACAAAATGAACAATGCCGCCTTAAGTACAAGAAGACTCACTCTTCTTACTGTCTATGTTGTGAACCTTTCCTGTGACACCAGTTTTAGTTTCCGATGATTCACTTCAGGTTTACTGTATCCCTTGGACCTTCTGATTGACGATGATAACACAGAAATTGCATCGGAATTAAATACAAAAGGCACAATGCCGACTTAAGTACAAGAAGACTGACACTTCTTACTGTTTATGTTTTAACCTTACCTGTGAGACCAGTTTTAGATTCCGATGCTTTACTTCAGGTTTACTGTATCTCTTGGTCCTTCGTATTGACGATGAAACACAGAAATTGCATCGAAATTAAATACAAAATCACAATGAAGACTTAAGTACAAGAGGACTGACTCTTCTTACATTCTATGATTTGAACATTTCCTGTGAGACCAGTTTTAGATTCCAATGATTCACCTCAGTGTTACTGTACCCCTTGGACCTTCTTATTGAAGATGAAACACAGAAATTACAACGGAATTAAATACAATAAGCACAATGCCGATTAAGTACAACAGGACTGACTCTTCTTACTGTCTATGATTTGAACATTTCCCATGATACCAGTTTTAGATTCCGATGCTTCACTTCAGGTTTACTGTATCGCTTGGATCTTCGTATTGACGATGAAACACAGAAATTGCATCGGAATCAAATACAAAAGGCACAATGCCGACTTAAGTTTAAGAGGACTGATTCTTCTTGCAACCTATGATTTGAGCCTTTCCTCTGAGACCAGTTTTAGATATCGATGCTTCACTTCAGGTTTACTGTATCCCTTGGGCCTTCTTTTTGACGATGAAACACAGAAATTGCATCAGAATTAAATACAAAAGGCACAATGCGGACTTACGTACAAGAAGACTGACTCTTCTTACTGTCTATGTTTTAACCTTTCCTGTGAGACCAGTTTTAGACTCCGGGGCTTCACTTCTCGTTTACTGTATCTCTTGGTACTTGTTATTGACGTTGAAACACAGAAATTGTATCAGAATTAAATGCAAAATGCAGAATGCCGATTAAGTATCAGAGGACTGACTCTTCTTTCCGACTATGCTTCGAGCCTTTCCTGTGAGACCAGTTTTAGATTCCGATGCCTCACTTCAGGTTTACTGTATCATTTGGACCTTCTTATTGACGATGAAACACAGAAATTGCCTCGGGATTAAATACAAAAGGTGAAATTCCGACTTAAGTACAAGAGGACTGTCTCTTCTTAATGTCCATGTTTTGAACCTTTCCTGTGAGACCAGCTTTAGATTCCGATGCTTCACTTCAGGTTCACTGTATCCCTTGGACCTTCTTAATGACGATGAAACACCGAAATTGCATCGTAATTAAATACAAAAGGCGCAAAGCCGACTTAGGTACAATAAGTCTGACTCCTCTTACATTCTATGAATTGAGCCTTTCCTGTGAGACCAGTTTTAGATTCCGATGCTTCACTTCAGGTTTACTGTATCCCTTGGATCTTCGTATTGACGAAGAAACACAGAAATTGCATGAGAATTAAATGCACAAGGCTCAATGCCGATTAAGTACAAGAGGACTGACTCCTCTCTCTGTGTATGCTTTGAGCCTTTCCTGTGACACCAGTTTTAGATTCCGATGCTTCACTTCAGGTTTACTGTATCCCTTGGACATGCTTATTGACGTTGAAACACAGAAATTGCATCGGAATTAAATACAAAATGCACAATGAGGACTTAGGTACAAGAAGTCTGGCTCTTCTTACTGTCTATGTTTTGAGCCTTTCCTGTGAGACCAGTTTTAGATTCCGATGCTTCACTTCAGGTGTACTAAATCCACTGGACCTTCTTATTGCCGAAGAAACACAGAAATTGCATTGAAATTAAATATAAAAGGCACAATGCCGACTTAACTACAAGAAGACAGACTCTTCTTACTGTCTATGTTTGAACCTTTCCTGTGAGACCAGTATTAGATTCCGATGTTTCACTTAAGGTTTACTGTATCCCTTGGACATTCTTATTGACGATGAAACACAGAAATTGCATCGGAATTATACAAAAGGCACAATGCCGACTTAAGTGCAAGAGGACTGACTCTTCTTACATTCTACGATTTGAAACTTTCCTGTGAGACCAGTTTTAGATTCCCATGATTCACTAAAGTGTTACTGTACCCCTTGGACCTTCTTATTGAATATGAAACACAGAAATTGCATCGGAATTAAATACAAAAAGCACAATACCGATTAAGTACAACAGGACTGACTCTTCATACTGTCTATGATTTGAATATTTCCTATGATACCAGTTTTAGATTCCGATACTTCACTTCAGGTTTACTGTATCCCTTGGATCTTCGTATTGACGATGAAACACAGATATTGCATCGGAATTAAATACAAAAGGCATAATGCTGACTTAAGTATAAGAGGACTGATTCTTCTTACAACCTACGATTTGAGCCTTTCCTCTGACACCAGTTTTAGGTATCGATGCTTCACTTCAGGTTTACTGTATCCCTTGGACCTTCTTGTTGACGATGAAACACATACATTGCATCGGAATTAAATGCAAAACGCAAATTGGCGAATTAAGTACAAGAAGACTGACTCTTCTCACTGTCTATGTTTTGAACATTTCCTGTGAGACCAGTTATAGATTCCGATGCTTCACTTTTGGTTTACTGTATCCCTTTGACATTTTTATTGACGATGAAGCACAAAAATTGCATCGAAATTAAATACAAAAGGCACAATGCCGACTTAAGTACAAGATGAATGCCTCTTCTTACTGTCTACGTTTTGAACCTTTCCTGTGAGACCAGTTTTTGATTCCGATGCTTTACTTCAGGTTTACTGTATCCCTTGGTCCTCCTTATTAACGATGAAACACAGAAATTGCATCAGAATTAAATACAAAATTAACAATGCCGACTTACGTACAAGAAGACTGACTCTTATTACTGTCTATGTTTTAACCTTTCCTGTGAGACCAGTTTTAGACTCCGATGCTTCACTTCTTGTTTACTGTATCTCTTGGTCATCGTTATTGACGATGAAACACAGAATTAGCATCGGAATTAAATGCAAAAGGCAGAATGCCGAATAAGTACAAGAGGACTGACTCTTCTTTCCGTCTATGCTTTGCGCCTTTCCTGAGAGACCAGTTTCAGCTTCCGATGCCTCACTACATGTTTACTGTATCATTTGGCCCTTCTTTTTGACGATGATACACAGAAATAGCATCGGAATTAAATACAAAAATCACTATGCCGCCTTAAGTACAAGAAGGCTGACTCCTCTTACTGTCTATGTTTTGAACCTTTCCTGTGAGACCAGTTTTCGATTCTGAAGCTTCACTTCACGTTTACTGAATCCCTTGGGCCTTCTTATTGACGAGGAAACACAGAAATTGCATCTGGATTAAATACAAAAGGCGCAATGCCGACTTAAGTACAAGAGGACTGACTCTTCTTAATGTCCATGTTTTGAACCTTTCCTGTGAGACCAGCTTTAGATTCCGATACTTCACTTCAGGTTTACTATATCCCTTGGATCTTCACATTGTCGATGAAACACAGAAATTGCATGGGAATTAATAACAATAGGCACAATGCCAACTTAAGTACAAGAAGACTGACTCTTCTTACTGTCTATGTTTTGAACCTTTCCTGTGAGACCATATTTAGATTCCGATGCTTCATTTAATTTTTACTATATCTCTTGGACCTTCCTATAGGCGATGAAACATAGAAATTGCATCGGAATTAAATACAAAAGCACAATGCCGACTTAAGTGTAAAAAGACTGACTCTTCTTACTGTCTATGTTTTGAGGCTTTCCTGTGAGACCGGTTTTAGATTCCGATGCTTCACCACAGGTTTACTGTATCCCTTGGACCTTCTTATTGACGATGAAACACAGAAATTGCATCGGAATTAAATATAAAAGGCACAATGCCGACTTCAGTATAAGAAGACTGACTCTTCTTACTGTCTATGTTTTGAACCTTTCCTGTGAGACCAGTTTTAGATTCCGATGCTTTACTTCAGGTTTACTGTATCCCTTGGACCTTCGTATTGACGATGAAACACAGAAATTGCTTAGGAATTAAATACAAAAAGCGCAATGCCGATTAAGTACAACAGGACTGACTCTTCTTACTGTCTATGATTTGAACATTTCCTATGATACCAGTTTTAGATTACGATGCTTCACTTCAGGTTTACTGTATCCCTTGGGCCTTCTTATTGACGATGACACACAGAAATTGCATCGCAATTAAATGCAAAAGGCAGAATGCCGGTTAAGTACAAGAGGACTGACTCTTCTTTCCGTCTATGATTTGAGCCTTTCCTGTGAGACCAGTTTTACCTTCCGATGCCTCACTTCAGGTTTGCTGCATCATTTGGACCGTTTTTTTTGACGATGAAACACAGAAATTGCATCGGAATTAAATACAAAAGGCACAATGCCGACTTAAGTACAAGAAGACTGACTCTTCTTACTGTCTATGTTTTAACCTTTCGTGTGAGACCAGTTTTAGATTCCGATGCTTCACTTCTGGTTTAATGTACCTCTTGGTCCTTGTTATTGACGAAAAAACACAGAAATTGCATGGGAATTAAATGCAAATGGCACAATGCCGATTAAGTACAAGAGGACTGACTCTTCTTTCTGTCTATGCTTTAAGCCTTTCCTGTGAGATCAGTTTTAGATTCCGATGCTTCACTTCAGTTTTACTGTATTTTTTTGGACCTCCTTGTTGTTGATGAAACACAGAAATTGCATCGGAATTAAATTCAAAAGCTCAATGCCGACTTAAGTAGAAGAGGGCAGACTCTTCTTACATTCTATGATTTGAACCTTTCCTGTGAGACCAGTTTTGGATTCCGATGCTTCATTTCATTTTTACTATATCTCTTGGACCTTCGTATTGACGATGAAACACAGAAATTGCATCGGAATTAAATACAAAGTCACAATGCCGACTTAAGTTCAAGAGACTGACTCTTCTTACTGTCTATGATTTGAGCCTTTCCTGTGAGACCAGTTTTAGTTTCAGATGCTTCACTACAGGTTTACTGTATACCTTGGACCTTCTTATTGACGATGAAACACAGAAATTGCATCGGAAATAAATACAAAACGCACAATGCCGACTTAAGTACAAGAAGACTGACTCTTCTTACTGTCTATGTTTTGAACCTTTCCCGTGAGACCAGTTTTAGATTCCGATGCTTTACTTCAGGTTTACTGTATCCCTTGGTCCTTCGTATTGACGATGAAACACAGAAATTGCATCGGAATTAAATACGAAATCACAATGCCGACTTAAGTACAAGAGGACTGACGCTTCTAAAACTCTATGATTTGAACCTTTCCTGTGAGACCAGTTTTAGATTCCGATGATTCACTTCAGTGTTACTGTACCCCTTGGACCTTCTTATTGACGAAGAAACACAGAAATTGCATCGCAATTAAATACAAAAAGCACAATGCCGATTAAGTACAACAGGACTGCCTCTTCTTACTGTCTATGATTTGAACATTTCCTATGATACCAGTTTTATATTCCGATGCTTCACTTCACGTTTACTGTATCCCTTGGACCTTCTTAATGACGATGAAACACCGAAATTGCATCGGAATTAAATACAAAAGGCGCAATGCCGACATAGGTACAATAATACTGACTCGTCTTACATTCAATGTTTTGATCCTTTCCTGTTAGACCAGTTTTAGATTCCGATGATTCACTTCACTGTTACTGTACCCCTTGGACCTTCTTATTGACGATGAAACACAGAAATTGCATCGGAACTAAATACTAAAAGCACAATGCCGATTAAGTACAACAGGGCTGACTCTTCTTACTGTCTATAATTTGAACATTTCCTATGATACCAGTTATAGATTCCGATGCTTCACTTCTGGGTTACTGTATCCCTTAGTCCTTCTTGTTGACGATGAAACACAGAAATTGCATCGGAATTAAATACAAAAGTCATAATTCCGACTTAAGTACAAGAAGACTGATCTCCTTACTGTCTATGATTTGAACCTTTCCTGTGAGACCAGTTGTAGATTCCGATGCTTCATTTCATTTTTACTACATCTCTTGGACTTTCTTATTGACGATGAAACAAAACAATTGCATCGGAATTACATACAAAGGCACAATGCCGACTTAAGATCAAGAAGACTGTATCTTCTTACTGTCTATGATTTCAGCCTTTCCTGTGAGACCAGTTTTAAATTCCGATGCTTCACTACAGGTTTACTGTATCCCTTGGACCTTCTTATTGACGATGAAACACAGAAATTGCTTCGGAATTAAATACAAAAGGAACAATGCAGACTTAAGTACAAGAAGACTGACTCTTCCTACTGTCTGTGTTTTGAACCTTTCCTGCAAGACCAGTTTCAGTTTCCGATGCTTTACTTCAGGTTTACTGTATCCCATGGACCTTCGTATTGACGATGAAACACAGAAATTGAATCGGAATTAAATACAAAAAGCACAATGCCGATTAAGTACAACAGGACTGCCTCTTCTTACTGTCTATGATTTGAACATTTCCTATGATACCAGTTTTAGATTCCGATGCTTCACTTCAGGTTTACTGTATCCATTGGACCTTCTTAATGACGATGAAACACCGAAATTGCATCGGAATTAAATACAAAAGGCGCAATGCCGACATAGGTACAATAAGACTGACTCCTCTTACATTCAATGTTTTGATCCTTTCCTGTTAGACCAGTTTTAGATTTCGATGATTCACTTCAGTGTTACTGTACCCCTTGGACCTTCTTATTGACGATGAAACACAGAAATTGTATCGGAACTAAATACTAAAAGCACAATGCCGATTAAGTACAACAGGGCTGACTCTTCTTACTGTCTATAATTTGAACATTTCCTATGATACCAGTTATAGATTCCGATGCTTCACTTCAGGGTTACTGTATCCCTTAGTCCGTCTTGTTGACGATGAAACACAGAGATTGCATCGGAATTAAATACAAAAGGCACAATTCCGACTTAAGTACAAGAAGACTGATCTTCTTACTGTCTATGTTTGAACCTTTCCTGTGAGACCTGTTTTAGAGTACTATGCTTCACTTCAGCTTTACTGCATCCTTTGGACCTTCTTATTGACGATGAAACACAGATATTGCATCGGAATTAAGTACAAAAGCACAGTGCCGAAATAAGTACAAAATGACTGACTCTTCTTACTGTCTATGCTTAGAACCTTTCCTGTGAGACCAGTATTGGATTACGATGCTTCACTTAAGGTCTACTGTATCCGTTGGACCTTCTTATTGACGATGAAACACAGAAATAGCATCAGAATTAAATACAAAAGGCACAATGCCGACTTAAGTGTAAGAGGACTGATTCTTCTTACAGCCTATGATTTGAGCCTTTCTTCTGAGACCAGTTTTAGATATCGATGCTTCACTTCATGTTTACTGTATCCCTTGGACCTTCTTGTTGACGACGAAACACATACATTGCATCGGAATTAAATGCAAAAGGCAAATTGGCGAGTTAAGTACAAGAAGACTGACTCATCTTACTGTCTATGTTTTGAACCTTTCCTGCAAGACCAGTTTCAGTTTCCGATGTTTCACTTCAGGTTTACTGTATCCCTTGAATCTTCATATTGACGATGAAACACAGAAATTGCATCGGAATTAAATACAAAAGGCACAATGCCGACTTAAGTACAAGAAGACTGACTCTTCTTACTGTCTATGATTCGACTCTTTCCTGTGAGAACAGTTTTATATTCCGATGCTTCATTTCAGGTTTACTGTATCCCTTGGACCTTCTTATTGACGATGAAACACAGAAATTGCATCGGAATTAAATACAAAATCCACAATGCCGACTTAAGTACAAGGAGACTGACGCTTCTTACTGTCTACGTTGTGAGCCTTTCCTGTGAGACCAGTTGTAGATTCCGATGCTACACTTGAGGTTTACTGTAAATCCCTTGGACCTTCTCATTGACGATGAAACACAGAAATTGCATCGGAATTAAATATAAAAGGCATAATACTGACGTAAGTACATGAAAACTGACTCTTCTTACTGTCTATGTTTTGAACCTTTCCTGTGACTCAAGTTTTGGATTTGGATGCTTTACTTCAGGTTTACTGTATCCCTTGGACCTACTTATTCACGTTGAAACACCGAAATTGCATCGGAATTAAATACAAAAAAGCAAATTGCCGAATTAAGTACAAGAAGACTGATTCTTTTTACTGTCTATGTTTGGAACCTTTCCTGTGAGACTAGTTTTATATTCCAATGCTTCACTTCAGGTTTACTGTATCAATTGGACCTTCTTATTGACGATGAAGCACAGAAATTGCATCGGAATCAAATACAAAGGGCACAATGCCAACTTAGGTACAAGAAGACTGACTCTTCTTACTGTCTATGTTTTCAATCTTTCCTGTGAGACCAGTTTTTGATTCCGATGCTTCACTTCAGGTTTACTGTAACCCTTCAACCTTCTTATTGACGATGAAAAACAGAAATTGGATCGGAATTAAATACAAAAGGCACAATGCCAACTTAGGTACAAGAAGACTGACTCTTCTTACTGTCTATGTTTGGGACCTTTCCTGTGAGACCAGTTTTAGATTCTGATGCTTCACTTCAGGTTTACTGTATCTCTTGGAACTTCTTATTGACGATGAAACACAGACATTGCATCGGAACTAAATACAAAAGGGAAAATGCCGACGTAAGTACAAGAAGACTGCCTCTCCTTACTGTCTATGCTTTGAACCCTTCCTGTGAGACGAGTTTTAGATTCCGATGCTTCACTTAAAGTTCACTGTATCCCTTGGACCTTCTTACTGACGATGAAACACAGAAAATGCATCGGAATTAAATACAAAAATCACAATGCTAACTTAAGTACAAGAAGACTGACTCTTCTTACATTCTTTGATTTGAGCCTTTCCTGTGAAACCAGTTTCAGATTCCGATGCTTCACTCTAGGTGTACTGTATCCCTTGGACCTACTTCTTGTCGATGAAACAGAGAAATTGCATCGGAATTTAATACAAAATGCACAATGCCGACTTAAGTACAAGAAGACAGACTCTTCTTACTGTCTATGTTTTGAACCTTTCCTGTGAGACCAGTTTTAGATTCCGATGCTTCACTTCAGGTTTACTGTATACCTTGGACCCTCATATTGACGATGAAACACAGAAATTGCATCGGAATTAAATACAAAAGGCACAATGCCGACTTAAATACAAGAAGAGTGACTCTTCTTACTGTCTATGTTTCGACCCTTTCCTGTAAGACCAGTTTTAGATTCCGATGCTTCATTTCAGGTTTACTGTATCCCTCGGACACTCATATTGACGATGAAACTCAGAAATTGCATCGGAATTAAATGCAAAATGCACAATGCCGACTTAAGTACAAGAAGACTGACTCTCCTTACAGTCTATGTTGTGAGCCTTTCCTGAGAGACCAGTTTTAGATTCCGATGCAGCACTTCAGGTTTACTGTATCCTTTGGACCTTCATATTGACGATAAAACACAGAAATTGCATCGAAACTAATTACAAAAGGCACAATGCCGACGTAAGAACAAGAGGACTGTCTCTTCTTACATTCTATGATTTGAACCTTTTCTGTGAGACCAGTTTTAGATTCCGATGCTTCACTTCAGATTTACTGTATCCCTTGAACCATCTTATTGACCATGAAACACCGAAATTGCATCGGAATTAAATACAAAGGCACAATACCGACTTAAGTACAAGAAAACTGACTCATCTTTTTTTCTATGCTTTGAACCTTTCCTGTGAGACCAGTTTTAGATTCTGATGCTTCACTTCCGGTTTACTGTATCACTTGGAACTTCTTATTGCCGATGAAACACAGAAATTGCATCGAAACTAATTACAAAAGGCACAATGCCGACGTAAGGACAAGAGGACAGTCTCTTCTTACATTCTATGATTTGAACCTTTTCTGTGAGACCAGTTTTAGATTCCGATGCTTCACTTCAGATTTACTGTATCCCTTGAACCATCTTATTGACGATGAAACACAGAAAATGCATCCGAATTTAATACAAAAATCACAATGCTAACTTAAGTACAAGAAGACTGACTCTTCTTACTTTCTATGATTTGAGCCTTTCCTGTGAAACCAGTTTCAGATTCCGATGCTTCACTCTAGGTGTACTGTATCCCTTGGACCTACTTATTGTCGATGAAACAGAGAAATTGCATCGGAATTTAATACAAAATGCACAATGCCGACTTAAGTACAAGAAGGCAGACTCTTCTTACTGTCTATGTTTTGAACCGTTCCTGTGAGACCAGTTTTAGATTCCGATGCTTCACTTCAGATTTACTGTATCCCTTGGACCCTCATATTGACGATGAAACTCAGAAATTGTATCGGAATTAAATACAAAAGCTCAATGCCGAAATAAGTACAAAAAGACTGACTCTTCTGACTGTCTATGCTTTGAACCTTTCCTGTGAGACCAGTTTTGGAATACGATGCTTCACTTAAGGTCTACTGTATCCGTTGGACCTTCTTATTGACGAAGAAACACAGAAATTGCATCGGAATTAAATACAAAAGGCACAATGCCGACTTAAGTACAACAAGACTGACTCTTCTTACTGTCTATGTTTTGAACATTTCCCGTGACACCAGTTTTTGATTACGATGATTTACTTCAGGTTTACTGTATCCCTTGGACCTTCGTATTGACGATGAAACACAGAAATTGCATCGGAATTAAATACAAAAAGCACAATGCCGATTAAGTACAACAGGACTGCCTCTTCTTACTGTCTATGATTTGAACATTTCCTATGATACCAGTTTTAGATTCCGATGCTTCACTTCAGGTTTACTGTATCCCTTGGACCTTCTTAATGACGATGAAACACCGAAATTGCATCGGAATTAAATACAAAAGGCGCAATGCCGACATAGGTACAATAAGACTGACTCCTCTTACATTCAATGTTTTGATCCTTTCCTGTTAGACCAGTTTTAGATTCCGATGATTCACTTCAGTGTTACTGTACCCCTTGGACCTTCTTTTTGACGATGAAACACAGAAATTGTATCGGAACTATATACTAAAAGCACAATGCCGATTAAGTACAAGAGGGCTGACTCTTCTTACTGTCTATAATTTGAACATTTCCTATGATACCAGTTATAGATTCCGATGCTTCACTTCAGGGTTACTGTATCCCTTAGTCCTTCTTGTTGACGATGAAACACAGAAATTGCATCGGAATTAAATGCAAAAGGCACAATTCCGACTTAAGTACAAGAAGACTGATCTCCTTACTGTCTATGTTTGAACCTTTCCTGTGAGACCTGTTTGAGAGTACTATGTTTCACTTCAGCTTTACTGCATCCTTTGGACCGTCTTATTGACGATGAAACACAGATATTGCATCGGAATTAAATACAAAAGCAGAGTGCCGAAATAAGTACAAAATGACTGACTCTTCTTACTGTCTATGCTTAGAACCTTTCCTGTGAGACCAGTATTGGATTACGATGCTTCACTTAAGGTCTACTGTATCCGTTGGACCTTCTTATTGACGATGAAACACAGAAGTAGCATCGGAATTAAATACAAAAGGCACTATGCCGACTTAAGTATAAGAGGGCAGACTCTTCTTAAATTCTATGATTTGAACCTTTCCTGTGAGACCAGTTTTAGATTCCGATGCTTCATTTCATTTTTACTATATCTCTTGGACCTTCTTATTGACGATGAAACACAGAAATTGCATCGGAATTATATACAAAGGCACAATGCCGTCTTAAGATCAAGAAGACTGTATTTTCTTACTGTCTATGATTTCAGCCTTTCCTGAGAGACCAGTTTTAGATTCCGATGCTTCACTACAGGTTTACTGAATCCCTTGGACCTTCTTATTGACGATGAAACACAGAAATTGCATCGGAATTAAATACAAAAGGCACAATGCCGACTTAAGTACAAGACGACTGACTCCTCTTACTGTCTATGATTCGACTCTTTCCTGTGAGACCGGTTTTATATTCCGATGCTTCATTTCAGGTTTACTGTATCCCTTGGACCTTCTTATTGACGATGAAACACAGAAATTGCATCGGAATTAAATACAAAAGGCACAATGCCGACTTAGGTACAAGAAGACTGACTCTTCTTACTGTCTATGTTTGGGACCTTTCCTGTGAGACCAGTTTTAGATTCTGATGCTTCACTTCAGATTTACTGTATCTCTTGGAACTTCTTATTGACGATGAAACACAGTCATTTCATCGGAACTAAATACAAAAGGGAAAATGCCGACGTAAGTACAAGAAGACTGCCTCTTCTTACTGTCTATGCTTTGAACCCTTCCTGTGAGACTAGTTTTAGATTCCGATGCTTCACTTAAAGTTCACTGTAACCCTTCAACCTTCTTATTGACGATGAAACTCAGAAATTGCATCGGAATTAAATGCAAAATGCACAATGCCGACTTAAGTACAAGAAGACTGACTCTCCTTACAGTCTATGTTGTGAGCCTTTCCTTTGAGACCAGTTTTAGATTCCGATGCTTTACTTCAGGTTTACAGTAAATCCCTTGGACCTTCGCATTGACGATGAAACACAGAAATTGCATCGGAATTAAATACAAAAGGCACAATGCCAACTTAAGTAAAAGAGGACTGATTCTTCTTACATTCTATGTTTTGAGCCTTTCCTGAGAGACCAGTTTTAGATTCCGATGCAGCACTTCAGGTTTACTGTATCCTTTGGACCTTCATATTGACGATGAAACACAGAAATTGCATCGAAACTAATTACAAAAGGCACAATGCCGACGTAAGAACAAGAGGACAGTCTCTTCTTACATTCTATGATTTGAACCTTTTCTGTGAGACCAGTTTTAGATTCCGATGCTTCACTTCAGATTTACTGTATCCCTTGAACCATCTTATTGACGATGAAACACCGAAATTTCATCGGAATTAAATACAAAGGCACAATGCCGACTTAAGTACAAGAAGACTGACTCATCTTTTTTTCTATGCTTTGAACCTTTCCTGTGAGACCAGTTTTAGATTCTGATGCTTCACTTCAGGTTTACTGTATCACTTGGAACTTCTTATTGCCGATGAAACACAGACATTGCATCGAAACTAAATACAAAAGGGAAAATGCCGACGTAAGTACAAGAAGACTGCCTCTTCTTACTGTCTATGCTTTGAACCTTTCCTGTGAGACTAGTTTTAGATTCCGATGCATCACTTAAGGTTCACTGTATACCTTGGACCTTCTTACTGACGATGAAACACAGAAAATGCATCGGAATTAAATACACAAATCACAATGCTAACTTAAGTACAAGAAGACTGACTCTTCTTACTTTCTATGATTTGAGCCTTTCCTGTGAAACCAGTTTCAGATTCCGATGCTTCACTCTAGGTGTACTGTATCCCTTGGACCTACTTATTGTCGATGAAACAGAGAAATTGCATCGGAATTTAATACAAAATGCACAATGCCGACTTAAGTACAAGAGGACTGACTCTTCTTACACTCAATGATTTGAACCTTTCCTGTGAGACCAGATTTAGATTCCGATGCTTCACTTCAGGTTTACTGTATCCCTTGGACCTTCTTAATGACGATGAAACACCGAAATTGCATCGGAATTAAATACAAAAGGCGCAATGCCGACATTGGTACAATAAGACTGACTCCTCTTACATTCAATGTTTTGATCCTTTCCTGTTAGACCAGATTTAGATTCCGATCATTCACTTCAGTGTTACTGTACCCCTTGGACTTTCTTATTGACGATGAAACCCAGAAATAGCATCGGAACGAAATACTAAAGGCACAATGCCGATTAAGTACAACAGGGCTGACTCTTCTTACTGTCTATAATTTGAACATCTCCTATGATACCAGTTATAGATTCCGATGCTTCACTTCAGGGTTACTGTATCCCTTAGTCCTTCTTGTTGACGATGAAACACAGAAATTGCATCGGAATTAAATACAAAAGGCACAATTCCGACTTAAGTACAAGAAGACTGATCTCCTTACTGTCTATGTTTGAGCCTTTCCTGTGAGACCTGTTTTAGAGTACTATGCTTCACTTCAGCTTTACTGCATCCTTTGGACCTTCTTATTGACGATGAAACACAGATATTGCATCGGAATTAAATACAAAAGCACAGTGCCGAAATAAGTACAAAATGACTGACTCTTCTTACTATCTATGCTTAGAGCCTTTCCTGTGAGACCAGTATTGGATAACGATGCTTCACTTAAGGTCTACTGTATCCGTTGGACCTTCTTATTGAAGATGAAACACAGAAATAGAATCGGAATTAAATACAAAAGGCACAATGCCGACTTAAGTATAAGAGGACTGATTCTTCTTACAGCCTATGATTTGAGCCTTTCCTCTGAGACCAGTTTTAGATATCGATTCTTCACTTCATGTTTACTGTATCCCTTGGACCTTCTTGTTGACGATGAAACACATACATTGCATCGGAATTAAATGCAAAAGGCAAATTGGCGAGTTAAGTACAAGAAGACTGACTCATCTTACTGTCTATGTTTTGAACCTTTCCTGCAAGACCAGTTTCAGTTCCGATGCTTCACTTCAGGTTTACTGTATCCCTTGAATCTTCATATTGACGATGAAACACAGAAATTGCATCGGAATTAAATACAAAAGGCACAATGCCGACTTAAGTACAAGAAGACTGACTCTTCTAAATGTCTATGATTCGACTCTTTCCTGTGAGACCAGTTTTATATTCCGATGCTTCATTTCAGGTTTACTGTATCCCTTGGACCATCTTATTGACGATGAAACACAGAAATTGCATCGGAATTAAATTCAAAATCCACAATGCCGACTTAAGTACAAGGAGACTGACGCTTCTTACTGTCTATGTTGTGAGCCTTTCCTGTGAGACCCGTTGTAAATTCCGATGCTACACTTGAGGTTTACTGTAAATCCCTTGGACCTTCTCATTGACGATGAAACACAGAAATTGCATCGGAATTAAATATAAAAGGCATAATACTGACGTAAGTACATGAAAACTGACTCTTCTTACTGTCTATGTTTTGAACCTTTCCTGTGACACAAGTTTTGGATTTGGATGCTTTACTTCAGGTTTACTGTATCCCTTGGACCTACTTATTCACGTTGAAACACCGAAATTGCATCGGAATTAAATACAAAAGGCAAATTGCCGAATTAAGTACAAGAAGACTGACTCTTTTTACTGTCTATGCTTGGAACCTTTCCTGTGAGACTAGTTTTATATTCCAATGCTTCACTTCAGGTTTACTGTATCTCTTGGAACTTCTTATTGACGATGAAACACAGACATTGCATCGGAACTAAATACAAAAGGGAAAATGCCGACGTAAGTACAAGAAGACTGCCTCTTCTTACTGTCTATGCTTTGAACCCTTCCTGTGAGACTAGTTTTAGATTCCGATGCTTCACTTAAAGTTCACTGTATCCCTTGGACCTTCTTACTGACGATGAAACAGAGAAAATGCATCGGAATTAAATACAAAAATCACAATGCTAACTTAAGTACAAGAAGACTGACTCTTCTTACATTCTATGATTTGAACCTTTCCTGTGAAACCAGTTTCAGATTCCGATGCTTCACTCTATGTGTACTGTATCCCTTGGACCTACTTATTGACGATGAAACAGAGAAATTGCATCGGAATTTAATACAAAATGCACAATGCCGACTTAAGTACAAGAAGACAGACTCTTCTTACTGTCTATGTTTTGAACCTTTCCTGAGAGACCAGTTTTAGATTCTGATGCATCACTTCAGGTTTACTGTGTCCCTTGGACCCTCATATTGACGATGAAACTCAGAAATTGCATCGGAATTAAATACATAAGGCACAATGCCGACTTAAGTACAAGAAGACGGACTCTTCTTACATTCTATGTTTTGAGCCTTTCCTGAGAGACCAGTTTTAGATTCTGATGCATCACTTCAGGTTTACTGTATCCTTTGGACCTTCATATTGGCGATGAAACACAGAAATTGCATCGAAACTAATTACAAAAGGCACAATGCCGACGTAAGAACAAGAGGACAGTCTCTTCTTACATTCTATGATTTGAACCTTTTCTGTGAGACCAGTTTTAGATTCCGATGCTTCGCTTCAGGTTTACTGTATCCCTTGAACCATCTTATTGACGATGAAACACCGAAATTGCATCGGAATTAAATACAAAGGCACAATGCCGACTTAAGTACAAGAAGACTGACTCATCTTTTTTTCTATGCTTTGAACCTTTCGTGTGAGACCAGTTTTAGATTCCGATGCTTCACTTCAGGTTTACTGTATCCCCTGGACCTTCTTATTGACGTTGAAGTACAGAAATTGCAACGGAATTAATTACAAAAGGCACAATGCCGACTTAAGTAAAGGAGGACTGACTCTTCTCACATTCTATGATTTGAACCTTTCCTGTGAGACCAGTTCTAGATTCCGATGCTTCGCTTCAGGTTTACTGTATCTCTTGGAACTTCATATTGACGATGAAAAACAGAAATTGCATCGAAACTAAATACAAAAGGCACAATGCCGACGTAAGTACAAGAAGACTGACTGATCTTACTGTCTATGTTTGAACCTTTCCTGTGAGACCAGATTTAGATTCCGATGCTTCACTTCAGGTTTACTGTATCCCTTGGATCATCTTATTGACGATGAAACACGGAAATTGCAACGGAATTAAATACAAAATGCACAATGCCGACATAAGTACAAGAAGACTGACTCTTCTTACTGTCTATGTTTTGAGCCATTCCTGTGAGACCAGTTTTAGATTCCGATGCTTCACTTCAGGTTTACTGTATCCCTTGGACCATCATATTGACGATGAAACACAGAACTTGCATCGGAATGAAATCCAAAAGGCACAATGCCGCATTAAGTACAAGAAAACTGACTCTTCTTTCTATGTATGTTTTGAACCTTTCATGTGAGACCAGTTTTAGATTCCGATGCATCAATTCAGGTTTACTGTATCCCTTGGACCTTCTTATTGATGATGAAACACAGAAATTACATCGGATTTAAATACAGAAGGCACAATGCCGACTTAAGTACAGGAGGACTGACTCTTCTCACATTCTACGATTTGAACCTCTCCTTTGAGACAAGTTGTAGATTACGATGCTTCACTTCAGGTTTAGTGTATCCCTTTGACTTTCTTATTAACGATGAAACACAGAAATTGCATCAGGATTATATACAAAAGGCACAATGCCGACTTAAGTACAAGCAGACTGACTCTTCTTCCATTCTATGATTAGAGCCTTTCCTGTGAAACCAGTTTCAGGTTGCGATGCTTCACTTCAGGTTTACTGTATCCCTTGGACCTTCCTATTGACGATAAAACACAGAAGTTGCATCGGAATTAAATACAAAAGGCAAAATGCCGACGCAAGTACAAGAAGACTGACTCTTCTTACTGTCTATGTTTTGAACCTTTAATGAGAGACTAGTTTTAGATTCCGATGTTTCACTTCAGGTTTAATGTATCCCTTTTACCTTCTTGCTGACGATGAAACACAGAAATTGCATCGGAATGAAATCCAAAAGGCACAATGCCAACCTAACTACAAGAAAACTGACTCTTTTTACTGTCTATGTTTTGAACCTTTCCTGCAAGACCAGTTTCAGTTTCCGATGCATTACTTCAGGTTTACTGTTTCCCTTGCATGTACCTATTGACGATGAAACACAGAAATTGAATCGGAATTAAATACAAAAGGCACAATGCCGACTTAAGTACAAGAAGACTGACTCTTCTTACTGTCTATGTTTTGACACTTTCCTGTGAGACCAGTTTTAGATTCCGATACTTCACTTCAGGTTTACTGTATCCCTTGGACCTTCATATTGACGATGAAACACAGAAATTGCATCGAAACAATATACATAAGGCACAATGCCGACTTAAGTATAAGGGGACTGACTCTTCCTACATTCTATAATTTGAACCTTTCCTGTGAGACCAGTTTTAGATTCCGATGCTTCACTCCAGGTTTACTGTATCCCTTGGACCTTCATATTGACGATGAAACACAGAAATTGCATCGAAATTGAATACAAATAGCACAATGCCGGCTTCACTACTAGAGGGCTGACTCTTCTTACATTCAATGACTTGAACCTATCCTGTGAGACCGGTTTTAGATTCTGATGCTTCACTTCAGGTTTACTGTATCCCTTGGACCTTCTTACTGACGATGAAACACAGAAATTGCATCGGAATTAAATACAAAAGGCACAATGACGACTTGAGTACAAGAAGACAGATCATCTTACTTTCTATGCTTTGAACCATTCCTGTGAAACCAGTTTTAGTTTCCGATGCTTCACTTCAGGTTTACTGTATCAACTGGACCTTCTTATTGGCGATGAAACACAGAAATTGCATCAGAATTGAATACAAAAGGCACAATGCCCACTCAAGTACAACAAGACTTACTCTTCTTACTGTCTATGTTTTGAGCTTTTCCTGTGAGACCAGTTTTAGATTCCGATGCTTCACTTCAGGTTTACTGTATCCCTTGGACCTTCTCTTTGACGATGGAACACAGAAATTGCATCGGAATTAAATACAAAAGGCACAATACCGACTAAAGCACAAGAAGACTGACTCTTCATACCGTCTATGTTTGAACCATTCCTGTGAGACAAGTTTTGGATTCCGATGCTTTACTGCAGGTTTACTCTATCCCTTGGACCTTCTTATTGACGGTGAAACACAGAAATGGAATCGGAATTCAATACAAAACGAACAAAGCCGACTTAAGTACAAGAGGACTGACTCTTCCTACATTCTATATTGTGAACCTTTCTTGTGAGACCAGCTTTTGATTCCGATGCTTCACTTGAGCTTTGCTGTATCCCCTGGACCTTCTTATTGACGATGAAACACAGAAATTGCATTGGAATTAAATACAAAAGGCACAATGCCGACTTAAGTGCAAGAGGACTGACTCTTCATACTGACTATGAATTGAACTTTTCCTGTGATAACAGTTTTAGATTCAAATGAGTCACATCAGGTTTACTGTATCACTTGGACCTTCTTATTGACGATGAATCACGTTAATTGCATCCGAATTAAATACAAAAGGCACAATGCCGACTTAAGTACAAGAAGTCTGACTCTTCTTACTGTCTTTATTATGAGCCTTTCCTGTGAGACCAGTTTTTGATTCCGATGCTTCATTTCAGGTTTACTGTATCCCTTGGACCTACTTATTGACAATGAAACACAGAAATTGCATCGGAATTAAATACAAAAGGCACAACACCGACATAAGAACAAGAAGACTAACTCTTCTTACTGTCTATGTTTTGAACCAGTCCTGTGCGACCAGTTTTAGATTCCGATGCTTCACTTCAGGTTTACTGTATTCCTTGGACCATCTTATTGACGACGAAACACATAAATTGCATCGGAATTAAATACAAAAGGCACAATGCCGACTTAAGTACAAGAAGACTGACTCATGTTACGGTCTATGATTTGAGCCCTGCCTGTGAGAGCAGTTTTAGATTCCGAGGCTTCACTTCAGGTTTACTGTATCCCTTAGACCTTGTTAATGAGGATGAAACACAGAAATTGCATCGGAATTGAATATAAAATGCACAATGCCAACTTAAGTACAAGAAGACTGACACTTCTTACTGTATGTTTTGAGCATTTCCTGTGAGACCAATTTTTGATTCCGATGCTTCACTTCAGGTTGATTGTCTATCTGTAGGACCTTCTCATTGACGATGAAACACATAAATTGCATCGGAATTAAACACAAAAGGCACAATACCGACTTAAGTGCAAGAAGACTTACTCTTATTACTATCTATGCTTTGAACCTTTCCTGTGAGACAAGTTTTATATTCCAATGCCTTACTTCAGGTTTACTGTGTCCCTTGGAACATCGTTTTGACGATGAATCCGAGAAATAGCAGCGGAATTAAATACAAAAGGCAGAATACCGACTTAAGTAGAAGTGGACTGACTCTTCTTATCTTCTATGATTTGAACCTTTCCTCTGAGGCCAGTTTTAGATTCCGATGCTTCACTGCAGGTTTACTGTATATCTTGGACCATCGTATTGACGGTGAAACACAGAAATTGCATCGGAATTAAATACAAAAGGCATAATGCCGACTTAAGTAAAAGAAGTCTGACTCGTCTTACTTTCTATGATTTGAACCTTTCCTGTGAGGCCAGTTTTAGATTCCGATGCTTCACCTCAGATTTACTGTATCAATTGGACCTCCTTATTGACGATGAAACACAGAAATTGCATGGGAATTAAATACAAAACGCACAATTCCGACAAAAGTACAAGAAGACTGACTCTTCTTACTGTCTATCTTTCAACCTTTCCTGTGAGACAAAATTTGGATTCCGATGCTTCACTTCCGGTTTATTGTATCCCTTGGGCCTTTTTATTGACGATGAAACACGTTAATTGCTTCGGAATCCAATACAAAATGCACAATGCCGACTTAAGTACAAGAAGTCTGACTCTTCTTACTGTCTATGTTTTGAGCCTTTCCGGTGAGACCAGTTTTAGATTCCGATGCTTCACTTCAGGTTTACTATATCCCTTGGACCTTATCATTGACGATGAAACACAGAAATTGCATCGGAATTAAATACAAAAGGCACAATGCCGACTTAAGTACAAGAAGACTGACTCATCTTACTTTCTATGTTTTGAACCTTTCCTGTGAGGCCAGTTTTAGATTCCGATGCTTCACCTCAGATTTACTGCATCAATTGGACCTACTTATTGACGATGAAACACAGATATTGCATCAGAATTGAATACAAAAAGCACAATGCCGACTTAGGTACAATATGACTGACTCTTCTTACTGTCTATGTTTTGAGCCTTTCCTGTGAGACCAGTTTTAGATTCCGATGCTTCACTTCAGTGTTACTGTATATCCCTTGGACCTTCTCATTGACGATGAAACACAGAATTTGTACCGGAATTAAATACAAAATGCACAATGACGACATAAGTACAAGAAGTCTGACTCTTCTCAATGTCTATGTTTTGAGCTTTTCCTGTGAGACCAGTTTTTGATTCTGGTGCTTCATTTCAGGTTTACTATATCCCTTGGACCTTCTTATTGACTATGAAACACAGATATTCCATCGGAATTAAATACAAAATGCACAATGCCGACTTAAGTACAAGAAGACTGACTCTTCTTACTATCTATGGTTTGAGACTTTCCTGTGAGACCAGTTTTAAATTCCGATGCTTCACTTCAGGTTTACTGAATCCCTTGGACCTTCTCATTGACGATAAAACACAGAAATGGCATCGGAATTAAATACAAAAGGCACAATACCAACAAAAGAACAAGAAGACTGACTCTTCTTACTGTCTATGTTTGAACCTTTCCTGTGAGACAAAATTTGGATTCCTATTCTTCACTTCCGGTTTACTGTATCCCTTGGACCTTCTTATTGCCGATGAGACACAGGAATTGCATCGGAATATATTACAAAAGGAACAATGCCGACTTAAGTAAAAGAGGACTGACTCTTCTTACGTTCTATGATTTGAGCCATTCCCCTGAGACCAGTATTAGATATCGATGCTTCACTTCAGGATTACTGTATCCCGCGGACCTTCTTTTTGACGATGAAAAACAGATATTGCATCGGAATTAAATACAAAAGGCACAATGCCGACTTAAGTACAAGTAGACTGACTCTTCTTACATTCTATGATTCGGGCCTTTCCTGGGAAACCAGTTTTAGATTCCAATGCTTAGCTTCAGGTGTGCAGTATCCCTTGTACCTTCTTATTGACGATGAAATGTAGAAATTGCATCGGAATTAATTACAAAAGGCACACTGCCCACTTAAGTACAAGAATACTGACTCTTCTTACTGTCTATGTTTTGAACCTCCCTGTGAGACCAGTTTTATATTCCGATGCTTCACTTCAGTGTTACTGTATATCCCTTGGACCTTCTCATTGACGATGAAACACAGAATTTGTACCGGAATTAAATACAAAATGCACAATGACGACATAAGTACAAGAAGTCTGACTCTTCTTAATGCCTATGTTTTGAGCCTTTCCTGTGAGACCAGTTATTGATTCCGGTGCTTCATTTCAGGTTTACTATATCCCTTGGACCTTCTTATTGACTATGAAACACAGATATTGCATCGGAATTAAATACAAAATGCACAATGCCGACTTAAGTACAAGAAGACTGACTCTTCTTACTATCTATGGTTTGAGACTTTCCTGTGAGACCAGTTTTAAATTCCGATGCTTCACTTCAGGTTTATTGTCTATCTCTTGGACCTTCTCATTGACGATGAAACACAGAAATTGCATCGGAATTAAACACAAAAGGCACAATGCCGACATAAGTACAAAAAGTCTGACTCTTCTTACTATCTATGTTTTGAGCCTTTCCTGTGAGACCAGTTATTGATTCTGATGCTTCATTTCAGGTTTACTGTATTCCTTGGACCTTCTTATTGACGATGAAACACAGAAATTTCATCGGAATTAAATACAAAATGCACAATGCCGACTTAAGAACAAGAAGACTGACTCTTCTTGCTGTCTATGTTTTGAAACTTTCCTGTGAGACAAGTTTTGTAT
The DNA here is from genome assembly GCF_021461395.2 of Schistocerca americana. Lineage (NCBI taxonomy): Eukaryota > Metazoa > Arthropoda > Insecta > Orthoptera > Acrididae > Schistocerca > Schistocerca americana. Next base: position 230,210,593 of record NC_060127.1, on the reverse strand, counting down.
TCCGATGCTTTACTTCAGGTTTACTGTGTCCCTTGGAATTTCGTTTTGACGATGAATCCGAGAAATAGCATCGGATTTAAATACAAAAGGCACAATGCCGACTTAAGTACGAGAGGACTGTATCTTCTTATATTCTATGATTTGAACCTTTCCTGTGAGACCAGTTTTAGATTGCGATGTTTCACTGCAGCTTTACTGTATATCTTGGGCCATCTTATTGATGATGAAACACAGAAATTGCATCGGAATTAAATACAAAAGCACAATGCCGACATAAGTACAAATAGATTGACTCATCTTACTTTCTATGTTTTGAACCTTTCCTGTGAGACCAGATTGAGGTTCCGGTGCTTCGCTTCAGGTTTACTGTATTCTTCTTATTGACGATGAAACACAGAAATAGCATCAGAATTAAATACAAACGGCACATTGCGGACTCAAGTACAAGAAGACTGACTCTTCTTACTGTCTATGTTTTGAGCCTTTCCTGTGAGACCAGTTTTAGATTCCGATGCTTCACTTCAGGTTTACTGTATCCCTTGGACCTTCTCATTGACGATGAAACACAGAAATTGCATCGGAATTAAATACAAAAGGCAGAATACCGACTTAGACAGTAAGAAGAGTCAGTTTTCTTGTACCTATGTTTAACCTTTCCTGTGAGACAAGTTTTGTATTCCGATGCTTTACTTCAGGTTTACTGAGTCCCTTGGACCTTCGTTTTGACGATGAATCCGAAAAATAACATCGGAATTAAATACAAAAGGCACAATGCCGACTTAAGTACAAGAGGACTGACTCTTCCTACATTCTATGATACGAACCTTTCCTGTGAGACCAGTTTTAGATTCCGATGCTTCACTGCAGGTTTACTGTATATCTTGGACCATCTTATTGACGATGAAACACAGAAATTGCATCGGCATTACATACAAATAGCACAATGACGACTTAAGTACAAGAAGACTGATTCATCTTACTTTCTATGCTTTGAACCTTTCCTGTGAGACCAGTTTTAGATTCCGATGCTTCACTTCAGGTTTACTGTATCAATTGGATCTTCTTATTGACGATGAAACACAGAAATTGCATCGGAATTAGATACAAAAGACACAATGCCGACTTAAGTACATGAAGACTAACTCTTCTTACTGTCTATGTGTTGAAACTTTCCTGTGAGACCAGTTTTCGATTCCGATACTTCATTTCAGGTTTACTCTATCCGTTCGACCTACTTCCTGACGATGAAATACAGAATTTGCATCGGAATTATATTACTAAAGACACAATGCCGACTTACGTACAAGAAGACTGACTCTTCTTACTGTCTATGTCTTAGGCTTTCCTGTGAGACCTGTTTTAGATTCCGATGCCTCACTTCAGGTTTACTGTATCCCTTGGACCTTCTCATTGACTATGAAACACAGAAATTACATCGGAATTAAATACAAAAGGCACAATGCCGACTTAAGTACAACAAGGCTAACTCTTCTTACTGTCTATGATTTTAACCTTTCCTGTGAGATCAGTTTTGGATTCCGATGCTTCACTTCGGGTTTTCTGTATCCCTTGGACCTTCTTATTGAATATGAATCTCTGAAATTGCATCGGAATTAAATACAAAAGGCACAATGCCGACTTAAGTACTACAAGGCTGACTCTTTTTACATTCTATGATTTCAGCCCTTCCTGTGAGACCAGTTTTGGATTCCGTTGCTTCACTTCAGGTTTACTGTATCCTTTGGACCTTCATATTGACGATGAAACACAGAAAATGCATCGGAATTAAATACAAAAGGCACAATGCCGACATAAGTACATGAAGACTCACTCTTCTTACTGTCTATGATTTGAACCTCTCCTGTGAGATCAGTTTTAGATTCCGATGCTTCACTTCGGGTTTTCTGCATCCCTTGAACCTTCTTATTGTCGTTGAAACACACACACTGCATCGGAATTAAATACAAAAGGCACAATGCCGACGTAAGTACATGATGACTCACTCTTCTTACTGTCTAAGATTTGAACCCCTCCTGTGAGACCAGTTTTAGATTACGATGCTTCACTTCGGGTTTACTGTATCCCTTGGACCTTCTTATTGACGATGAAACACAGAAATTGCATCGGAATTAAATACAAAACGCTCAATGCCGACTTAAGTACAAGAGGACAGACTCTTCTTACATTCTATGATTTGAACCTTTCCTGTGAGACGAGTTTTAGATTCCGATGCTTCACTTCAGGTTTACTGTATCCCTAAATCCTTCATATTGACGATCAACCACAGAAATTGCATCGTAATTAGATACAAAAAGCACAATGTCGATTAAGTTCACGAGGACTGACTCTTCTTACTTTCTATGATTTGAACCTTTCCTGTGTACCAGTTTTAGATTCTGATGCTACACTTCAGGCTTACTGTATCCCTTGGACCTTCTTATTGACGATGAAACTCAGAAATTGCACCGGAATTTAATACCAAAGGCACAATGCCGACTTAAGTACAAGAAGACTGACTCTTCTTACTGTCTATGATTTTAACCTTTCCTGTGAAACCGTTTTTAAATTCCGATGCTTCACATCAGGTGTACTGTATCCCTTGGACATTCTTATTGACGATGAAACGAAGAAATTGCATCGGAATTAAATACAAAAGGCACAATGCCGACTTAAGTACAAGAGGACTGACTCTTCTTACATTATATGATTTGAACTTTTCCTGTGAGACCAGTTTTTGATTCCGATGCTTCATTTCAGGTGTAGTGTATCCCTTGGACCTTCTTATTGACGAAGACACACAGAAATTGCATCGGAATTAAATACACAATTCATAATGCCGACTTAAGTACAAGAAGACTGACTCTTCTTACTGTCTATGTTTGAACCTTTCCCGTGAGATCAGTTTTAGATTCCGATGCTTCACTTCAGGTTTACTGTATCCCTTGGACCTTCTTATTGTCGATGAAACACAGAAATTGCATCGGAATTAAATACAAAAGGCACAATGCCGACTTAAGTACAAGAGGACTGACTCTTCTTACATTCTACGATTTGAACCTTTCCTGTGTACCACTTTTAGATTCCGATGCTACACTTCAGGCTTACTGTATCCCTTGGACCTTCTTATTGACGATGAAACTCAGAAATTGCATCGGAATTTAATACCATAGGCACAATGCCGACTTAAGTTCAAGAAGACTGACTCTTCTTACTGTCTATGTTTTGTACCTTGTCTATAAGACCAGTTTTATATTATGAAGCTTCACTTCAGGTTTACTGTATATCCCTTAGATCTTCTCACTGACGATGAAACACAGAAATTGCATCGGAATTAAATACAAAAGGCACAATGGAGACGTAAGTACAAGAAGACTGACTCTTCTTACTGTCTAACTTTTGAAACTTTCCTGTGAGACAAGTTTTGGATTCCGATGCTTTACTTCAGGTTTACTGTTTCCCTTGGACCTTCTTATTGACGATGAAACACAGAAATTGCATCGGAACTGAATACAAAAAGCAAAATGCCGAATTAAGTACATGAAGACTGACTCTTCTTACTGTCTATGTTTGAACCTTTCCTTTGAAACCAAATTTAAATTCCGATGATTCACTTCCGGTTTACTGTATCCCTTCCACCTTTTTATTGACGATGAAACACGTTAATTGCTTCGGAATTAAATACAAAAGGCATAATGCCGACCTAAGTACAAGAAGTCTGACTCTTCTTACTGTCTATGTTTTTGAGCCCTTCCTGTGAGACCAGTTTTAGATTCCGATGCATTACTTCAGGTTTACTGTATTCCTTGGACCTTCTTATTGACGATGAAACAAAGAAATTGCATGGGAATTAAATACAAAAGCCACAATGCTGACTTAAGTACAAGAGTACTGACTCTTCTTAGTGTCAATGTTTGAACCTTTTCTATGAGACCAGTTTTAGATTCAAATGCTTCACTTCAGGTTTACTGTATACTTGGACCTTCGTATTGACGATGAAACACAGAAATTGCATCGGAATTTAATACAAAAGGCACAATGCCGACCTAAATAAATGAGGACTGACTCTTCTTACATTCTATGATTTGAGCCTTTCGCCTGAGACCAGTATTAGATATCGATGCTTCACTTCAGGATTACTATATCCCTCGGACCTTCTTTTTGACGATGAACCACAGATATTGCATCGGAATTAAATACGAGGGTTATTCCAAAAGTAAGGTCCGATCGGTCGCGAAATGCAAACGACTATGAAAATCCGATAAAGCTTTGCACAGATGTGTTGGGTAGTGTCTCTAGTATAACCCCAGTTAGCATCACGTCGCTCTTCTCATTTCTGAGCTCGCAGTGAGTGCGTAAAGATGTCTAGAAAATAGTGTCTGCCGCCAAGTACGAGGGCCTGGTGAGAAATTTCGCCTGAAGCTATGCAGCCAACATGTTAGATTACCCACAATACAGTCTGCAATTGTCTCCCCCTGAGTTTCATCTCTGGTCACATGAACCGCTGTCTTTTAAGACAACATTTTGACACAGACAACGAGGTGTAGGCCAGCGTGGAGAATTGGCGGAAAGCACTGGCGGCTGCCTTCTATGATGAGGCTATTGAAAAGTTGGTACAACGCTATGACAAAAGTCTAAGTCAGAACGGCGACTACGTAGAGAAGTAGCTGAAAGGTGTAGCTAATTGTTACAAGTAAAACATTTCTGATGTTCACTGTGGTTTCAATTTGGCAATCAATCGGACCTTACTTTTGGAATAACCCTCGTACAAAAGGCACAATGCCGACGTAAGTACATGAAGACTCACTCTTCTTACTGTCTATGTTTTGGACCTCTCCTGTGAGACCAGTTTTAGATTCCGATGTTTCACTTTGGGTTTACTGTATCCCTTGAACCTTCTTATTGACTATGAAAGACAGAAATTGCATCAGAATTAAATACAAAAGGCACAATGCCGACGTAAGTACATGATGACTCACTCTTCTTACTGTCTATGTTTTGAACGTCTCCTGTGAGACCAGTTTTAGATTCCGATGCTTCACTTCAGGTTTACTGTATCCCTTGGACCTTCCTAATGACGATGAAACACAGAAATTGCATCGGAATTAAATACAAAACTCACAATGCCGACTTAAGTACCAGAGGACAGACTCTTCTTATATTCTTTGATTTGAAACTTTCCTGTGAGACCAGTTTTAGATTCCGATGCTTCATTTCAGGATTACTGTATCCCTTAAACCTTCATATTGACGATGAACCACAGAAATTGCATCGTAATTAGATACAAAAGGCACAATGTCGATTAAGTTCAAGAGGACTGACACTTCTTACATTCTATGATTTGAACCCTTCCTGTGATCCAGTTTTAGATTCCGATGCTACACTTCAGGCTTACTGTATCCCTTGGACCTTCTTATTGACGATGAAACACAGAAATTGCGTCGGAATTAAATACCAAAGGCACAATGCCGACTTAAGTACAAGAAGACTGACTCTTCATACTATCTATGATTTGAACCTTTCCTGTGAAACCATTTTCAGATTCCGATGCTACACTTCAGGTGTACTGTACCTCTTGGACCTTCTTATTGCCGATGAAACGAAGAAATTGCATCGGAATTAATTCCAAAAGCACAATGCTGACTTAAGTACAAGAATACTGACTCTTCTTGCTGTCTATGTTTTGAACCTTCCTGTGAGACCAGTTTCAGATTCCGATGCTTCACTTCAGGTTTACTGTATCCCTTGGACCTTCTTTTTGTCGATGAAACTCAGAAATTGCATCGGAATTAAATTCAAAAGGCACAATGCCGACTTAAGTACTAGAGGACTGACTCTTCTTACATTATATGATTTGAACCTTTCCTGTGAGACAAGTTTTTGATTCCGATGCTTCACTTCAGGTTTACTGTATCCCTTGGACCTTCTCGTTGACGAAGAAACACAGAAATTGCTTCGGAAATAAATACACAATTCAAAATGCCGACTTAAGTACAAGAAGACTGACTCTTCTTACTGTCTATGTTTTAACCTTTCCCGTGAGACAAGTTTTAGATTCCGATGCTTCACTTCAGGTTTACTGTATCACTTGGACCTTCTTATAGACGATGAAACACAGAAATTGAATCGAATTAAATACAAAAGGCACAATGCCGACTTAAGTACATGTTTTAACCTTTCCTGTAAGACCAGGTTTATATTATGAAGCTTCACTTCAGGTTTACTGTATATCCCTTAGACCTTCTTATTGACGATGAAACACAGAAATTGCATCGGAATTAAATACAAAAGGCACAATGGAGCCGTAAGTACAAGAAGACTGACTCTTCTTACTGTCTAAGTTTTGAAACTTTCCTGTGAGACAAGTTTTGGATTCCGATGCTTTATTTCTGATTTACTGCATCCCTTGGACCTTCGTATTGACGATGAAACACAGATATTGTATCGAAATTATATACAATAGGCACAATGCCGACTTAAGTACAAGAGGACTGACTCTTCTTACATTCTATGATTTGAACCTTTCCTGTGAGTCCAGTTTTAGATTGCGATGCTTCACTTCAGGTTTACTGTATTCTTTGGACCATCATATTGACGATGAAACACAGAACTATCATCGGAATTAAATACAAAAGGCACAATGCCGCCTTAAGTACAAGAAGACTGATTCTTCTTTCTATTTATGTTTTGTACCCTTTCTGTGAGACCAGTTTTAGATTCCGATGCTTCACTTCAGATTTACTGTATCCCTTGGACCTTCTTATTGACGATGAAACACAGAAATAGGATCGGAGTGAAATACAAAAGGCACAATGCAGACTTAAGTGTAGGAGGACTGACTCTTCTCACATTTCCTGTGAGATCAGTTCTAGTTTCCGATGCTTCACTTCAGGTTTACTGTATCCCATGGACCTTCTTATTGACGATGAAACACAGAAATTGCATCGGAATTGAATACAAAAAGCAAAATGCCGAATGAAGTACATGAAGAGTGACTCTTCTTATTGTCTATGTCTGAACCTTACCTTTGAGACAAAATTTGGATTCCGATGCTTCACATCCGGTTTACTGTATCCCTTGGACCTTTTTATTGATGATGAAACACGTTGATTGCATCGGAATTAAATACAAAAGGCACAATGCCGACCTAAGTACAAGAAGTCTGACTCTTCTTACTGTCTATGTTTTGAGCCATTCCTGTGAGACCAGTTTTAGATTCCGATGCTTTACTTCAGGTTTACTGTATCCCTTGGACCTTCTTATTGTCGATGAAACAAAGAAATTGCATGGGAATTAAATACAAAATGCACAATGCCGACTTAAGTACAAGAGTACTGACACTTCTTACTGTCTATGTTTGAACCTTTCCCATGAGACCAGTTTTAGATTCAAATGCTTCTCTACAGGTTTACTGTATTCCTTGGACCTTCTTATTGACGATGAAACACAGAAATTGCATCGGAAATAATTACAAAAGGCACCATGCCTACTTAAGAACAAGAGTACTACCTCTTCTTACTGTCTATGTTTTGAACCTCCCTGTGGGACCAGTTTTAGATTCCGATGCTTCGATTCAGGTTTACTGTATCCCTAGGACCTTCTTATTGACGATGATACACAGAAATTGCATCGGAATTAAGCACAAAACGCACAATGCCGACATAAGTACAAGAAGTCTGACTCTTCTCACTATCTATGTTTTGAGCCTTTCCTGTGAGACCAGTTATTGATTCCGATCCTTCATTTCAGGTTTACTGTATCCCTTGGACCTTCTTATTGACGATGAAACACAGAAATTGCATCGGAATTAAATACAAAATTCACAATGCCGACTTAAGTACAAGAAGACTGACTCTTCTTACTGTCTATGTTTTGAAACTTTCCTGTGAGACAAGTTTTGTATTCCGATGCTTTACTTCAGGTTTACTGTGTCCCTTGGACCTTCCTTTTGACGATGAATCCGAGAAATAACATCGGAATTAAATACAAAAGGCACAATGCCGACTTAAGTACAAGAGGACTGACTGTTCCTACATTCTATGATTAGAACCTATCCTGTGAGACCAGTTTAAGATTCCGATGCTTCACTTCAGGTTTACTGTATCAATTGGATCTTCTTATTGACGATGAAACACAGAAGTTGCATATGAATTGAATACAAAAGGCACAATGCCGACTTAAGTACAAGAAGACTGACTCTTCTTACATGCTATGATTTGAGCCTTTCCTGTGAAACTAGTTTAGGATTCCGATGCTTAGCTTCAGGTGTGCAGTTACCCTTGTACCTTCTTATTGACGATGAAACGTAAAAATTGCATCGGAATTAATTACAAAAGGCACAATGCCTACTTAAGTACAAGAATACTGACTCTTCTTACTGTCTATGTTTTGAACCTCCCTGTGAGACCAGTTTTAGATTCCAATGCTGCACCTCAGGTTTACTGTATCCCTTGGACCTTCTTACTGACGATGAAACAAAGAAATTGCATGGGTATTAAATACAAATGGGACAATGCCGACTTAAGTAGAAGAGTACCTACTCTTCTTACTGTCTATGTTTTGAACATTTCCTATGAGACCAGTTTTAGATTCAAATGCTTCACTTCAGGTTTACTGTATTCCTTGGCGCTTCTTATTGACGATGAAACACAGGTATTGCATCGGAAATAAATTACAAAAGGCACAATGCCGACTTATGTACTAGTAGACTGACCCTACTTACTGTCTATGTTTTAGCCTTTCCTGTGAGACCTGTTTTAGATTCCGATGCTTCACTTCAGGTTGACTGTATCCCTTGGACATTCGTATTGACGATGAAACACAAAAATTGAGTCGGAATTAAATACAAAAGTCACAATGCCGACTTAAGTACAAGAGGACTGACTCTTCTTACATTCTACGATCTGAACCTTTCCTGTGAGACTTGTTTTAGATTCTGATGCTTCACTTCAGGTTTACTGTATCCCTTAGACCTTCCTGTTGACGATGAAACACAGGAATTGAATCGGAATAAAATACAAAAGTTACAATGCCGACTTAAGTACAAGAGTACTGACTCTTCTTACATTCTACGATTTGAACCGTTCCTGTGAGACCAGTTTTAGATTCCGATGCTTCACTTCAGGTTTACTGTATCACTTGGAAATTCATATTAACGATGAAAGACAGATAATGCATCGGAAATAAATACAAAAGGCACAATGCCGACTTATTACAGGAAGACTGACTCTTCTGACTGTCTATGTTTTGAACCTTTCCTGTGAAACTATTTTCAGATTCCGATGCTTCACTTCAGGTGTACTGTATACCTTGGACCTTCTTATTGACGATGATACTCAGAAATTGTTTCGGAATTAAATACAAAAGGCACAATGCAGACTTAAGTACAAGAACACTGACTCTTCTTACTGACTACGCTTTGAACCTTTCCTCTTAGACCAGTTTTAGATTACGATGCTTCACTTCATCTTTACTGTATCCCTTGGACCTTCTTATTGACGATGAAACACAGAAATTGGATCGGTATTAAAAACAAAAGGCACAATGCCGACGTAAGTACAAGAGGACTGACTCTTCTTACATTCTATGATTTGAAACTTTCCTGTGAGACCAGTTTAGGATTCCGATGCTTCACTTCAGGTTTACTGTATCCCTTGGACCTTCATATTGACGATGAAAGACAGAAATTGCATCGGAACTAATAGCAAATGGCACAATGCCGACTTAAGTACAAGCGGACTGACTCTTCTTACTGTCTGTGTGTTGAAAGTTTCCTGTGAGACCAGTTTTCGATTCCGATACTTCATTTTAGGTTTACTGTATCCCTTGGCCCTTCTTACTGACGATAAAACACAGAAATTGCATCGGAATTAGATACAAAAGGCACAATGCCTCTTTAAGTACAGCAAGACTGACTCTTCTTACTGTCTATGTTTTGAACCTTTCCTGTGAGACCAGTTTTTGATTCCGATGCTTCACTACAGGTTTACTGTATCCCTTGGACCTTCTTATTGACGATGAAACACAGAAATTGCATCGGAATTAAGTACAAAATGCACAATGCCGACTTAAATACAAGAAGACTGACTCTCCTTAGTGTCTATGCTTTGAGCGTTTATTGTGAGACCAGTTTTAGATTCCGATGCTTCACTTCAGGTATACTGTATCCCTTGGACCTTCTTATTGACGATGAATCTCAGAAATTGGATCGGAAATAAATACAAAAGGCACAATGCCGACTTAAGTACAAGAACACTGACTCTTCTTACTAACTACGCTTTGAACCTTTCCTCTTAGACCAGTTTTAGATTACGATGCATCACTTCAGGTTTACTGTATCCCTTGGACCTCTTATTGACGATGAAACACAGAAATTGCATCGGAATTAAATACAAAAGGCACAATGCCGACTTAAGTACAAGGGGACTGACTCTTCTTACACTCTATGATTTCAAACTTTCCTGTGTAACAGTTTTAGAATCCGATACTTCACTTCAAGTTCACTGTATCCCTTAGACCATCTTATTGACGATGAAACACAGAAATTGCATCGGAACTAGATACAAAAGGCACAATGGCGATTAAGTACAAGAGGACTGACTCTTATTACATTCTATGATATGACCCTTTCCTGTGTACCACCTTTAGATTCCGATGCTTCACTTCAGTTTTACTGTATCCCTTGGACCTTCTTGTTGACGATGAAACACAGAAATTGCACCGGAATTAAATACAAAAGGCACAATGCCGACTTAAGTACAAGAAGACTGACTCTTCTAACTGTCTATGTTTTGAAACTTTCCTGTGATACCAGTTTTAGATTCCGATGCTTCACTTCAAGTTTGCTGTATCCCTTGGACCTTCTTATTGACGATGAAACACATAAATTGCATCGGAGTTACATACAAAGGTCACAATGCCGACTTAAGTACAAGAAGCCTGACTCTTCTTACTGTCTATGATTGAGCCTTTCCTGTGAGAACAGTTTTAGATTCCGATAATTCAATTCAGGTTTACTGTATCCCTTGGACCTTCTTATTGACGATGAAACACAGAAATTGCATGGGAATTAAATACAAAGGGCACAATGCCGACTTAAGTACAAGAGGACTGACTTTTCTTACATTCTATGATTAGAAACTTTCCTGTGAGACCAGTTTAGGATTCCAATGCTTCACTTCAGGGTTACTGTATCCCTTGGACCTTTACATGGACGATGAAAGACAGAAATTGCATCGGAATTAAAAGCAAATGGCACAATGCCGACTTAAGTACAAGCGGACTGACTCTTCTTACTGTCTATGTGTTGAAACTTTCCTGTGAGACCAGGTTTCGATACCGATACTTCATTTTAGGTATAATGTATTCCTTGGACCTTCTTACTGACGATGAAACACAGATAATGCATAGGAAATAAATACATAAGGCACAATGCCGACTTAAGTACAAGAAGACTGACTCTTCTGACTGTCTATGATTTGAACCTTTCCTGTGAAACCATTTTCAGATTCCGGTGCTTCACGTCAGGTGTAGTGTATACCTTGGACCTTCTTATTGACGATGAAACACAGAAATTGCATCGGAATGAAATACAAAAGGCACAATGCCGACTTAAGTACAAGAGGACTGACTCTCCTTACATTATATGTTTTGAACCTTTCCTGTAAGACCAGTTTTATATTATGAAGCTTCACTTCCGGTTCACTGTATCCCTTGGACCTTCATATTACGCTGAAACACAGATATTGCATCGGAATGAAATACAAAAGGCACAATGCCGACTTAAGTACAAGAAGACTGACTCTTCTTACTGCCTATGTTTCGAACCCTACCTGTAAGACCAGTTTTAGATTTCGATGCTTCACTTCAGGTTTACTGTATCCCTTGGACCTTCATATTAACGATGAAACACAGAAATTGCATCGGAATGAAATACAAAAGGCACAATGCCGACTTAAGTACATGAAGACTGACTCTTCTTACTGTCTATGTTATGAACCTTTACTGTGAGACCAGTTTTGGATTCCGATGCTTCACTACAGCTTTACGGTATACCTTGGACCTTAATATTTGCGATGAAAGACAGAAATTGCATCGGAATTAAAAGCAAATGGCACAATGCCGACTTAAGTACAACCGGACTGACTCTTCTTACTGTCTATGTGTTGAAACTTTCCTGTGAGACCAGTTTTCGATTCCGATACTTTATTTTAGGTTTACTGTATCTCTCGCACCTTCTTACTGACGATGAAACACAGAAATTGCATCGGAATTAGATACAAAAGGCACAATGCCTCCTTAAGTACAGCAAGACTGACTCTTCTTACTGTCTATGATTTGAACTATTCCTGTGAGACCAGTTTCAGATTCCGATGCTTCACTACAGGCTTACTGTATCCCTTGGACCTTCTTATTGATGATGAAACACAGAAATTGCATCGGAATTAATTACAAAATGCACAATGCCGACTTAAGTACAAGAAGACTGACTCTTCTTACTGTCTATGTTCTGAAACTTTCCTGTGAGACCAGGTTTCGATTCCGATGCTTCACTTCAGGTTTACTGTATCTCTTGGACCTTCATATTGACGATGAAACACAGAATTTACATCGGAATTAAATCAAAAGGAACAATGCCGACTTAACTACAGCTAGACTGACTCTTCTTACTGTCTATTTTTGGAACTTTTCCTGTGAGACCAGTTTTAGATTCCGATGCTTCACTACAGGTTTACTGTATCCCATGGACCTTCTTATTGGTGATGAAACACAGAAATTGCAACGGAATAAAATACAAAAGGCACAATGCCGACTTAAGTACATGAAGACTGACTCTTCTTACTGTCTATGTATTGAACCTTTCCTGTGAGACCAGTTTTAGATTCCGATGCTTCACTTCAGCTTTACTATATCCCTTGACTCCTTCTTATTGACTTTGTAACACAGAAATCGGATCGGTGTTAATTACAAAAGACACAATGCCGACTTAAGTACAAGAGGACTGACTTTTCTTACATTCTATGATTAGAAACTTTCCTGTGAGACCAGTTTAGGATTCCAATGCTTCACTTCAGGGTTACTCTATCCGTTGGACCTTTACATGGACGATGAAAGACAGAAATTGCATCGGGATTAAAAGCAAATGGCACAATGCCGACTTAAGTACAAGCGGACTGACTCTTCTTACTGTCTATGTGTTGAAACTTTCCTGTGAGACCAGGTTTCGATTCCGACACTTCATTTTAGGTATACTGTATTCCTTGGACCTTCTTACTGGCGATGAAACACAGATAATGCATAGGAAATAAATACAAAAGGCACAATGCCGACCTAAGTATAAGAAGACTGACTCTTATGACTGTCTATGATTTCAACCTTTCCTGTGAAACCATTTTCAGATTCCGATGCTTCACGTCAGGTGTACTGTATACCTTGGATCTTCTTACTGACGATGAAACACAGAAATTGCATCGGAATGAAATACAAAAGGCACAATGCCGACTTAAGTACAAGAGGACTGACTCTTCTTACATTATATGTTTTGAACCTTTCCTGTAAGACCAGTTTTATATTATGAAGCTTCACTTCCGGTTCACTGTATCCCTTGGACCTTCATATTACGCTGAAACACAGGTATTGCATCGGAATGAAATACAAAAGGCACAATGCCGACTTAAGTACAAGAAGACTGACTCTTCTTACTGTCTATGTTTTGAACCCTTCCTGTAAGACCAGTTTTAGAATTCGTTGCTTCACTTCAGGTTTACTGTATCCCTTGGACCTTCATATTGACGATGAAACACAGAAATTGCATCGGAATGAAATTCAAATGGCACAATGCCGACTTAAGTACATGAAGACTGACTCTTCTTACTGTCTATGTTACGAACCTCTCCTGTGAGACCAGTTTTGGATTCCGATGCTTCACTACATCTTTACTGTATCCCTTGGACCTTCATATTGACTATGAAAGACAGAAAATTGCATCGGAATTAAAAGCAAATGGCACAATGCCGACTTAAGTACAAGCGGACTGACTCTTCTTACTGTCTATGTGTTGAAACTTTCCTGTGAGACCAGTTTTCGATTCCGATACCTCATTTTAGGTTTACTGTATCTCTCGCACCTTCTTACTGACGATGAAACACAGAAATTGCATCGGAATTAGATACAAAAGGCACAATGCCTCCTTAAGTACAGCAAGACTGACTCTTCTTACTGTCTATGTTTTGAACCATTCCTGTGAGACCAGTTTCAGATTCCGATGCTTCACTACAGGTTTACTGTATCCCTTGGACCTTCTTATTGACGATGAAACAAAGAAATTGCAACGAAATTAATTACAAAATGCACAATGCGCGACTTAAGTACAACAAGACTGACTCTTCTTACTGTCTATGTTTTGAAACTTTCCTGTGAGACCAGTTTTAGATTCCGATGCTTCACTTCAGGTTTACTGTATCTCTTGGACCTTCATATTGACGATGAAACACAGAATTTGCATCGGAATTAAAGACAAAAGGCACAATGCCGACTTAACTACAGCTAGACTGACTCTTCTTAGTGTCTATTTTTGGAACTTTTCCTGTGAGACCAGTTTTAGATTCCGATGCTTCACTACAGGTTTACTGTATCCCTTGGACCTTCTTATTGACGAAGAAACACAGAAATTATATCGGAATTCAATACAAAAGGGAAATTGCCGACTTAAGTACACGAATACTGACTCTTCTCACTGTCAATGTTTTGAACCTTTCCTGTGAGACTTGTTTTAGATTATGATGCTTCACTTCCGGTTTACTGTATCCCTTGGACCTTCTTACTGACGATGAAACACAGAAATTGCATCGGAATTAAATGCAAAAGGCTCAATGTCGACTTAAGTACAAGAAGACTGACTCTTCTTACTGCCTATGTGTTGGAACTTTCCTGTGAGACCAGTTTTCTTACTGAAGATGAAACACATAATTTGCATGGGAATTGTATTACAAAAGGCACAATGCCGACTTAAGTACAAGAGGAGTGACTCTTGTTACATTATATGTTTCGAACCTTTCCTGTAAGACCAGTTTTATATTATGAAGCTTCACTTCCGGTTTACTGTATCCCTTGGACCTTCATATTGCGCTGAAACACAGATATTGCATCGGAATGAAATACAAAAGGCACAATGCCGACTTAATAACAAGAAGACTGACTCTTCTTACTGTCTATGATTTGAACCCTTCCTTTGAGACCAGTTTTTGATTCCAATGCTTCACTTCGGGTTTCATGTAGCCCTTGGACCTTCTTATTGATGATGAAACACAGAAATTGCATGGGAATTAAATACAATAGGCACAATTCTGACTTAAGTACACGAAGACTGACTCTTCTTACATTCTATGATTTGAGCCTTTCCTGTGAGACCAGTTTTATATTCCGTTGCTTCACTTCAGGTTTACTGTATCTCTCGGACCTTCATATTGACGACGCAACACAGAAAATGCATCGGAATTAAAAACAAAAGGCACAATGCCGACTTAAGTACAAGTGGACTGACACTTCTTACATTCTACGATCTGAACCATTCCTGTGAGACCAGTTTTAGATCCCGATGCTTCACTTCAGGTTTACTGTATCCCCTGGACTTTCTTATTGACGATGAAACACAGAAATTGCAACGGAATAAAAAAACAAAAGGCACAATACCGACTTAAGTACATGAAGACTGACTCTTCTTACTGTCTATGTTTTGAACCTTTCCTGTGAGACCAGTTTTAGATTCCGATGCTTCACTTCAGCTTTACTGTATCCCTTGACTCCTTCTTATTGACGATGAAACATAGAAATTGGATCGGTGTTAATTACAAAAGACACAATGCCGACTTAAGTACAAGAGGACTAACTCTTCTATATTCTATGATTAGAAACTTTCCTGTGAGACCAGTTTTGGATTCCGATGCATCACTTCAGGTTTACTGTATCCCTTGGACCTTCATACTGACGATGAAAGACAGAAATTGCATCGGAATTAAAAGCAATAGGCACAATGCCGACTTAAGTACAAGCGGACTGACTCTTCTTACTGTCTATGTGTTGAAACTTTCCTGTGAGACCAGTTTTCGATTCCGATACTTCATTTTAGGTTTACTGTATCCCTTGGACCTTCTTACTGACGATGAAACACAGAAATTGTATCGGAATTAGATACAAAAGGCACAATGCCTCCTTAAGTACAACAAGACAGACTCTTCTTACTGTCCATGTTTTGAACCTTTCCTGTGAGACCAGTTTTATATTCCGATGCTTCACTACAGGTTTGCTGTATCCCTTGGACCTTCATATTGACGATGAAACACAGAAATTGCATCGGAATTAATTATAAAATGCACAATGCCGACTTAAGTACAAGAAGACTGACTCTTCTTACTGTCTATGCTTTGAGCGTTTCCTGTGAGACCTGTTTTAGATTCCGATGCTTCACTTCAGGTTTACTGTATCCCTTGGACCTTCTTATTGACAATGAAACTCAGAAATTGGATCGGAATTAAATACAAAAGGCACAATGCCGACTTAAGTACAAGAACACTGACTCTTCTTACTGTCTACGCTTTGAACCTTTCCTCTTAGCCCAGTTATAGATTCCGATGCTTCACTTCAGGTTTACTGTATCTCTTGGACCTTGTTATTGGCGATGATACACAGAAATTGCATCGGAATTAAATACAAATGGCTCAATGCCGACTTAAGTACATGAAGACTGACTCTTCTTACTGTCTATGTTACGAACCTCTCCTGTGAGACCAGTTTTGGATTCCGATGCTTCACTACATCTTTACTGTATCCCTTGGACCTTCATATTGACGATGAAAGACAGAAAATTGCATCGGAATTAAAAGCAAATGGCACAATGCCGACTTAAGTACAAGCGGACTGACTCTTCTTACTGTCTATGAGTTGAAACTTTCCTGTGAGACCAGTTTTCGATTCCGATACCTCATTTTAGGTTTACTGTATCTCTCGCACCTTCTTACTGACGATGAAACACAGAAATTGCATCGGAATTAGATACAAAAGGCACAATGCCTCCTTAAGTGCAGCAAGATTGACTCTTCTTACTGTCTATGTTTTGAACCATTCCTGTGAGACCAGTTTCAGATTCCGATGCTTCACTACAGGTTTACTGTATCCCTTGGACCTTCTTATTGACGATGAAACAAAGAAATTGCAACGAAATTAATTACAAAATGCACAATGCGCGACATAAGTACAACAAGACTGACTCTTCTTACTGTCTATGTTTTGAAACTTTCCTGTGAGACCAGTTTTAGATTCCGATGCTTCACTTCAGGTTTACTGTATCTCTTGGACCTTCATATTGACGATGAAACACAGAATTTGCATCGGAATTAAAGACAAAAGGCACAATGCCGACTTAACTACAGCTAGACTGACTCTTCTTACTGTCTATTTTTGGAACTTTTCCTGTGAGACCAGTTTTAGATTCCGATGCTTCACTACAGGTTTACTGTATCCCTTGGACCTTCTTATTGACGAAGAAACACAGAAATTATATCGGAATTAAATACAAAAGGCAAATTGCCGACTTAAGTACAAGAATACTGACTCTTCTCACTGTCAATGTTTTGAACCTTTCCTGTGAGACTTGTTTTAGATTATGATGCTTCACTTCCGGTTTACTGTATCCCTTGGACCTTCTTACTGACGATGAAACACAGAAATTGCATCGGAATTAAATGCAAAAGGCTCAATGTCGACTTAAGTACAAGAAGACTGACTCTTCTTACTGCCTATGTGTTGGAACTTTCCTGTGAGACCAGTTTTCGATTCCGATACTTCATTTCAGGTTTACTGTTTCCCTTGGACCATCTTACTGAAGGTGAAACACATAATTTGCATGGGAATTGTATTACAAAAGGCACAATGCCGACTTAAGTACAAGAGGAGTGACTCTTCTTACATTATATGTTTCGAACCTTTCCTGTAAGACCAGTTTTATATTATGAAGCTTCACTTCCGGTTTACTATATCCCTTGGACCTTCATATTGCGCTGAAACACAGATATTGCATCCGAATGAAATACAAAAGGCACAGTGCCGACGTAAGAACAAGAAGACTGACTCTTCTTACTGTCTATGATTTGAACCCTTCCTTTGAGACCAGTTTTTGATTCCAATGCTTCACTTCGGGTTTCATGTAGCCCTTGGACCTTCTTATTGATGATGAAACACAGAAATTGCATGGGAATTAAATACAATAGGCACAATTCTGACTTAAGTACACGAAGACTGACTCTTCTTACATTCTATGATTTGAGCCTTTCCTGTGAGACCAGTTTTATATTCCGATGCTTCACTTCAGGTTTACTGTATCTCTCGGACCTTCATATTGACGACGCAACACAGAAAATGCATCGGAATTAATAACAAAAGGCACAATGCCGACTTAAGTACAAGTGGACTGACATTTCTTACGTTCTACGATCTGAACCATTCCTGTGAGACCAGTTTTAGATTCCGTTGCTTCACTTCAGGTTTACTGTATCCCTTGGACCTTCTTACTGACGATAAAACACAGAAATTGCATCGGAATTAAATACAAAAGGCACAGTGCAAACTTATGTACAAGAAGACTGACTCTTCTTACTGTCTATGTTTTGAACCTTTCCTGCAAGACCAGTTTTAGATTCCAATGCTTCACTTCAGGTTTACTGTATCACTTGGACCTTCATATTGACGATGAAACACAGAAATTGCATCGGAATAAAATACAAAATGCACAATGCCGATTTAAGTACAAGAAGACTGATTCTTCATACAATCTATTATTTGTTCCCTTCCTGTGAAACCAGTTTCAGATTCCGATGCTTCACTTTAGGTGTACTGTAGCCCTTGGACCTACTTATCGACTATGAAACACAGAAATTGCATCGGAATTAAATACAAAAGGCACAAAGTCGATTTAAGTACAACAAGACTGACTCTTCTTACTGTCTATGTTTATAACCTTTCCTGTGAGACCAGTTTTAGATTCCGATGCTTCACTTCAGGTTTACTGTATCCCTGGGACCTTCTTTTAACGATGAATCACTGAAACTGCATCGGAAATAAATACAAAAGGCCAAATTCCGATTTAAGTACTAGAAGACTGACCCTTCTTACTGTCTATTTTTTGAACGATTCCTGTGAGACTAGTTTTAGATTCCGATGCTTCACTTCAGGTTTACTGTATTCCTTGGACCTTCTTACTGACGATAAAACACAGAAATTATATCGGAATTAAATACTAAAGGCACAATGCCGACGTAAGTACGAGAAGACTTACTCTTCTTATTGTCTATGTTT
Source organism: Schistocerca americana (assembly GCF_021461395.2). Lineage (NCBI taxonomy): Eukaryota > Metazoa > Arthropoda > Insecta > Orthoptera > Acrididae > Schistocerca > Schistocerca americana. The sequence goes on along the minus strand of NC_060127.1, from coordinate 230,191,249 downwards.
TGAACCTTTCATCTGAGACTTGTTTTAGATTCACATGGTTTACTTCAGGTTTCCTGTATCCCTTGGACCTTCTTATTGACGATGAAACACAGAAATTGCATCGGAATTAAATACAAAAGGCACAATGCCGACTTATGTACAAGAAGACTGGCCCTTCTTACTGTCAATGTTTTGAAGCTTACCTGTGAGACCAGTTTTCGATTCCGATGCTTCACTTCAGATTTACAGTATCCCTTGGACCTTATTATTGACGATTAAACACAGAAATTGCATCGGAATTAAATACAAAAGGCAAAATGCCCACTTAAGTACAAGAAGACTAAATCATCTTACTATGTTTTGAACCTTTCCTGTGAGCCCAGTTTTGGACTCCGATGCTTCACTTCAGGATTACTGTACCCCGTGGACTTTCTTATTGACGATGAAACACAGAAAATGCATCGGAATTAAATACAAAAGGCACAATGCCGACTTAAGTACAAGAAGATTGACTCTTCTGACTGTCTATGTTTTGAACCAGTCCTGTTAGACCAGTTTCAGATTAAAATGCTTCACTTCAGGTTTACTGTATCCCTTGGACCATCATATTGACGATGAAACAGAGAAATTGCATCGGAATTAAATACAAAAGGCACAATGCCGACTTAAGTACAAGAAGACTTACTCTTCTTACTGTCTATGTTTTGAACTTTTCCTGTGAGACTAGTTTTAGATTCCGATGCTTTACTTCAGGTTTACTGTATCCCTTGGATCCTCTTATTGACGATGAAACACAGAAATTGCATCGGAATAAAATACAAATTGCACAATGGCGACATAAGTGCTAGAGGACTGACTTCTCTTACATTTTATGATTGAACCTTACCTGTGAAACCAGATTTCGATTCCGATGCTTCGCTTCAGGTTTACTGTATCCCTTGGATATTGTTATTGGCGATGAAATACAGAAATTGCATCAGAATTAAATACAAAAGGCACAATGCCGTCTTAAGTACAACAAGACTGACTCTTCTTACTGTCTATGTTTTAAACTTTTCCTGTGAGACCAGTTTTAGATTCCGTTGCTTCACTTCAGGTTTTCTGTATCCCTGGGACCTTTTTCTAACGATGAATCACTGAAATTGCATCGGAAATAAATACAAAAGCACAATGCCGAATTAAGTACAAGAAGACTGACGTTTTTCACATTTTATGATTAGAGCCTTTCTTGTGAAACCAGTTCCAGATTCCGATGCTTCACTTTTGGTGTACTATATCCCTTGGACCTCCTTATTGACGATGAAACAAGGAAATTGCATCGGAATTAAATACAAAAGGCACAATTCCTACTTAAATAGAGGAGAACTGACTCTTCTTACTGTCTATGTCTTGAACCTTTCCTGCAAGACCAGTTTTAGATTCTGATGCTTCACTTCAGGTTTACTGTATCCCTTGGACCATCTTATTGACGATGAAACACATCAATTGCATCGGAATTAAATACAAAAGGCCCGATGGCGATTTAAATACAAGAAGACTGACTCTTCTTACTGTCTAAATTTGTGCCTTTCCTGTGAGACAAGTTTTAGATTCCGATGCTATACTTCAGGTTTACTGTATCAATTGGACCTTCATATTGACGACGAAACACAGTAATTGCATCGGAATTAAATACAAAAGGCACAATGCCGACTTAAGTACAAGTAGACTGACTCTTATTACTGTTTATGTTTTGAGCCTATCCTGTGAGACCAGTGTTAGATTCTGATGTTTCACTTCAGGTCTACTGTATCCCTTGGACCATCTTATTGACGATGAAACACAGAAATTGCATCGGAATTAAATACAAAAGGCCCGAAGACGATTTAAATACAAGAAGACTGACTCATCTTACTGTCTATGTTTTGTACCTTTCCTGTGAGCCCAGTTTTGGACTCCGATGATTCACTTCAGGTTTACTGTATCCCGTGGACCTTCTTATTGACGATGAAACACAGAAAATGCATCGGAATTAAATACAAAAGGCACAATGCCGACTTAAGTACAAGAAGACTGACTTTTCTGACTGTCTATGTTTTGAACCATTCCTGTTAGACCAGTTTTAGATTCCGATGCTTCTCTTCAGGCTTACTGTATCCCTTGGACCTTCATATTGACGATGAAACAAAGTAATTGCATCGGAATTAAATACAAATGCACAATGCCGACTTAAGTACAAGTAGACTGACTCTTATTACTGTTTGTGTTTTGAGCCTATCCTGTGAGCCCAGTGTTAGATTCTGATGTCTCACTTCAGGTTTACTGTATCCCTTGGACCATCTTATTGACGATGAAACACAGAAATTGCATCGGAATTAAATACAAAAGGCCCGAAGACGATTTAAATACAAGACGACTGACTCTTCTTACTGTCTATGTTTTGTACCTTTCCTGTAAGCCCAGTTTTGGACTCCGATGCTTCACTTCAGGTTTACTGTATCCCGTGGACCTTCTTATTGACGATGAAACACGGAAAATGCATCGGAATTAAATACAAAGGGCACAATGCTGACATAAGTACAAGAGGACAGATTCTTCCTACATTCTACGATTTGAACCTATCCTGTGAGACCAGTTTTAGATTCCGATGCTTCACCTCGGGTTCACTGTATCCCTAGGACCTTCTTATTGACGATGAAACACAGAAATTGCATCGGATTTAAATACAAAACGCAAAATGCCGATTTAAGTACTAGAAGACTGACTCTTCTCTCATTCTATGATTTGAGCCTTTCCTGTGAAACCAGTTTCAGATTCCGATGCTCCACTTCAGGTGTACTGTATCCCTTGGACCTTCTTATTGACGATAAAACATAGAAACTGCATCGGAATTAATTACAAATGGCACAAAGCCGACTTAAGTACAAAAAGACTGACTCTTCTTAATGTCTATGATTTGAACCTTTCCTGCAATACCTGTTTTAGATTCCGATGCTTCACTTCAGGTTTACTGTATCCCTTGGACCATCATATTGACGATGAAACACAGAAATTGCATCGGAATTAAATACAATAGGCACAATGCCGACTTAAGTACAAAGAGACTTACTCTTCTTACTGTCTATGTCTTAAACTTTTCCTGTGAGACTAGTTTTAGATTGCGATGCTTTACTTCAGGTTTACTGTATCCCTGGGACCTTTTTCTAACGATGAATCACTGAAATTGCATCGGAAATAAACACAAAAGCACAATGCCGAATTAAGTACAAGAAGACTGACGCTTTTCACATTTTATGATTTGAGCCTTTCTTGTGAAACCAGTTCCAGATTCCGATGCTTCACTTTTGGTGTACTGTATCCCTTGGACCTCCTTATTGACGATGAAACAAGGAAATTGCATCGGAATTAAATACAAAAGGCACAATTCCTACTTAAATAGAGGAGAACTGACTCTTCTTACTGTCTATGACTTGAACCTTTCCTGTGAGTACCAGTTCTAGATTCCGTGCTTCACTTCAGGTTTACTGTATCCGTTGGACCTTCTTATTGCCGATGAAACACAGAAATTGCATCGGAATTAAATACAAAATGCACAATGCCGACATAAGTACAAGAAGACTGACTCTTCTTACTGTCTATGTCTTGAACCTTTCCTGCAAGACCAGTTTTAGATTCTGATGCTTCACTTCAGGTTTACTGTATCCCTTGGACCATCTTATTGACGATGAAACACATCAAACGCATCGGAATTAAATACAAATGGCACAATGCCGACTTAAGTACAAGTAGACTGACTCTTATTACTGTTTATGCTTTGAGCCTATCCTGTGAGACCAGTGTTAGATTCTGATGTTTCACTTCAGGTCTACTGTATCCCTTAGACCATCTTATTGACGATGAAACACAGAAATTGCATCGGAATTAAATACAAAAGGCCCGAAGACAATTTAAATACAAGAAGACTGACTCTTCTTACTGTCTATGTTTTGCACCTTTCCTGTGAGCCCAGTTTTGGACTCCGATGCTTCACTTCAGGTTTACTGTATCCCGTGGACCTTCTTATTGACGATGAAACACAGAAAATGTATCGGAATTAAATACAAAAGGCACAATGCCGACTTAAGTACAAGAAGACTGACTTTTCTGACTGTCTATGTTTTGAACCATTCCTGTTAGACCAGTTTTAGATTGCGATGCTTCACTTCAGGTTTACTGTATCCCTTGGACCTTCATATTGACGATGAAACACAGTAATTGCATCGGAATTAAATACAAAAGGCACAATGCCGGCTTAAGTACAAGTACACTGACTCTTATTACTGTTTATGTTTTGAGCCTATCCTGTGAGACCAGTGTTAGATTCTGATGTTTCACTTCAGGTTTACTCTATCCCTTGGACCATCTTATTGACGATGAAACACAGAAATTGCATCGGAATTAAATACAAAAGGCCCGAAGACGATTTAAATACAAGAAGACTGACTCTTCTTACTGTCTATGTTTTGTACCTTTCCTGTGAGCCCAGTTTTGGACTCCGATGCTTCACTTCAGGTTTACTGTATCCCGTGGACCTTCTTATTGACGATGAAACACGGAAAATGCATCGGAATTAAATACAAAAGGCACAATGCCGACATAAGTACAAGAGGACAGATTCTTTCTACATTCTACGATTTGAACCTTTCCTGTGAGACCAGTTTTAGATTCCGATGCTTGACCAGTTCTAGATTGCGTGCTTCACTTCAGGTTTACTGTATCCCTTGGACCTTCTTATTGTCGATGAAACACCGAAATTGCATCGGATTTAAATACAAAACGCAAAATGCCGAATTAAGTACAAGAAGACTGACTCTTCTTACATTCTATGATTTGAGCCTTTCCTGTGAAACCAGTTTCAGATTCCGATGCTAGTCTTCAGATGTACTGTATCTCTTGGTCCTACTTATTGACGATGAAACACTGAAGCTGCATCGTAATTTATTACAAAAGGCACAATGCCGACTTAAGTACAAAAAGACTGACTCTTCTTACTGTCTATGTTTTGAATTTTTCCTGTGAGACTTGTTTTAGATTTCGAGGCTTCACTTCAGGTTTACTGTATCCCTTGGACCTTCTTATTGCCGATTAAACACAGATATTGACAATGAAAGACAGAAATTGCATCGGAATTAAATACAAAAGGCACAATGCCGTCTTAAGTACAACAAGACTGACTCTTCTTACTGTCTATGTTTTGTACCTTTCCTGTGAGTACCAGTTCTAGATTGCGTGCTTCACTTCAGGTTTACTGTATCCCTTGGACCTTCTTATTGACGATGAAACACCGAAATTGCATCGGATTTAAATACAAAACGCAAAATGCCGAATTAAGTACAAGAAGACTGACTCTTCTTACATTCTATGATTTGAGCCTTTCCTGTGAAACCAGTTTCAGATTTCGATGCTTCACTTCAGATGTACTGTATCTCTTGGTCCTACTTATTGACGATGAAACACTGAAGCTGCATCGTAATTTATTACAAAAGGCACAATGCCGACTTAAGTACAAAAAGACTGACTCTTCTTACTGTCTATGATTTGAACTTTTCCTGTGAGACTTGTTTTAGATTTCGAGGCTTCACTTCAGGTTTACTGTATCCCTTGGACCTTCTTATTGCCGATTAAACACAGGTATTGCATCGGAATTTAATACAAAATGCACAATGCCGACATAAGTACAAGAAGACTGACTCTTCTTACTGTCTACGTTTTGAGCCTTTCCTGTGAGACCAGTTTTAGATTCCGATGCTTCACTTCAGGTTCACAGTATCCCTTGGACCATCTTATTGAAGATGAAACACAGCAATTGCATCGGAATGAAATACAAAAGGCACAATGCCAACTTAAATACAAGAAGACTGACTCTTCTTACTGTCTATCGTTTGAACCTTTCCTGCATGACCAGTTTTAGATTCCAATGCTTCACTTCAGGTTTACTGTATCCCTTGGACCATCATATTGACGATGAAACACAGAAACTGCATCGGAAATAAATACAAAAGGCACAATGCCGACTTAAGTACAAGAAGACAGACTCTTCTTACTGTCTATATTTTGAACCTTTCCTGTGAGACCAGTTTTTGATTACGATGCTTCATTTCCCGTTTACTGTATCCCTTGGACCTTTTTATTGACGATGGAACACAGAAACTGCATCGGAAATTAATACAAAAGGCACAATGCCGACTTAAGTACAAGAAGACAGACTCTTCTTACAGTCTGTGATTTGAACCCCTCCTGTGAGACAAGTTTTGGATCCCGATGCTTTAGTTCAGGTTAACTGTATCCTTTGGACCTTCGTATTGACGATGAAACACAGAAATTGCATCGGAATTAAATACAAAAGACACAATGCTGACTTAAGTACACGAGGAATGACTCTTCTTACAATCTATGGTTTGAACCTTTCCTGTGAGACCAGTTTTAGATTCCGATGTTTCACTTCAGGTTTACTGTATCCCTTGGACCTTCTTATTGACGTTGAAACACAGAAATTGCATCGAAATTAAATACGAATGGCACAATGCCGAATTAAGTACAAGAAGACTGACTCTTCTTACTGTCTATGTTTTGAACCTTTCCTGTGAGACTAGTTTTAGATTCCAGTGCTTCACTTCAGGTTTACTGTATCCCTTGGACATTCTTACTGACGATGAAACATCGAAATTGCATCGGAATTAAATACAAGAGGCACAATGCCGACTTAAGTACAAGAAGACTGACTCTTCTTACATTCTATGATTTGAGCCTTTCCTGTGAAACCAGTTTCAGATTCCGATTCTTCACTTCAGATGTACTGTATCTCTTGGTCCTCCTTATTGACGATGAAACACTGAAGCTGCATTGGAATTAATTACAAAAGGCACAATGCGGACTTAAGTACAAAAAGACTGACTCTTCTTACTGTCTATGTTTTGAACTTTTCCTGTGAGACTTGTTTTAGATTTCGAGGCTTCACTTCAGGTTTACTGTATCCCTTGGACCTTCTTATTGCCGATTAAACACAGATATTGCATCGGAATTTAATACAAAATGCACAATGCCGACATAAGTACAAGAAGACTGACTCTACTTACTGTCTACGTTTTGAGCCTTTCCTGTGAGACCAGTTTTAGATTCCGATGCTTCACTTCAGGTTTACTGTATCCCTTGGACCTTCTTATCGACGATGAAACACAGCAATTGCATCGGAATTAAATACAAAAGACACAATACCGACTTAAGTACAAGAAGACTGACTCTTATTACTGTCTGTGATTTGAACCTCTCCTGTGAGACAAGTTTTGGATCCCGATGCTTTAGTTCAGGTTAACTGTATCCTTTGGACCTTCGTATTGACGATGAAACACAGAAATTGCATCGGAATTAAATACAAAAGACACAATGCTGACTTAAGTAAACGAGGAATGAGTCTTCTTACAATCTATGGTTTGAACCTTTCCTGTGAGACCAGTTTTAGATTCCGATGCTTCACTTCAGGTTCACTGTATCCCTTGGACCTTCTTACTGACGATGAAACATCGAAATTGCATCGGAATTAAATACAAGAGGCACAATGCCGACTTAAGTACAAGAAGACTGACTCTTCTTACTGTCTATGTTTTGTACCTTTCCTGTGAGCCCAGTTTTGGACTCCAATGCATCACTTCAGGTTTACTGTTTCCCGTGGACCTTCTTATTGACGCTGAAACACAGAAAATGCATCCGAATTAAATACAAAGGCACAACCCCGTCTTAAGTACAAGAAGACTGACTCTTCTGACTGTCTATGTTTGAATCATTCCCGTTAGACCAGATTTAGATTCCAATGCTTCACTTCAGGTTTACTGTACACCTTGGACCTTCATATTGATGATGAAACACAGATATTGCATCGAAAATAAATACAAATTGCACAATGGCGACTTAAGTGCAAGAGGACTGACTTCTCTTAGATTCTATGATTCGAACCTTTCCTGTGAAACCAGTATTCGATTCCGATGCTTCGCTTCAGGTTTACTGTATCCCTTGGACCATCTTATTGACGATGAAACACAGATATAGCATCGGAATTAAATACAAAAGGCACAATGCCGACTTAAGTACAAGAAGACTGACCCTTCTTACTGTCAATGCTCTGAACCTTTCCTGTGAGACCAGTTTTTGATTCCGATGCTTCACTTCAGGTTTACTGTCTCCCTTGGACCTTCTTATTGACTATGAAACACAGAAATTGCACCGGAATTAAATACAAAAGGCAAAATGCTGACTTAAGTACAAGAAGACTGACTCTTCGTACTGTCTATGTTTTGAACCTTTCCTGTGTGCCCAGTTTTGGACTCCGATGCTTCCTTTCAGGTTTACTGTATCCCGTGGACCTTCTTATTGACGATGAAACGCAGAAAATTCATCGGAATTAAATACAAAAGCACAATGCCGTCTTAAGTACAAGAAGACTGACTCTTCTGACTGTATATGATTTGAACCATTCCTGTTAGACCAGTTTTAGATTTCAATGCTTCACTTCAGGTTTACTGTATCCCTTAGACCTTCATATTGACGATGAAACACAGAAATTGCATCAGAGTTAAATACAAAAGGCACAAAGCCGTCTTAAGTACAAGTACACTGACTCTTATTACTGTCTATGTTTAGAGCCTATCCTGTGTGACCAGTTTTAGATTCTGATGCTCACTTCAGGTTTACTGTATACCTTGGACAATCTTATTGACGATGAAACACAGAAATCGGATTGGAGTTAAATAGAAACGGCCCGATGGCGATTTAAATACAAGAAGACTGACTCTTCTTACTGTCTAACTTTGTACCTTTCCTATGAGACTAGTTTTAGATTCCGATGCTTTACTTCAGGTTTACTGTATCCCTTGGACCTTCTTATTGACGATGGAACACAGAAATTGCATCGGATTTAAATACAAAACTCAAAATGTCGAATTTATTACAAGAAGACTGACTTTTCTTACATTCTATGCTTTGAGCTTTTCCTGTGAAACCAGTTTCAGATTCCGATGCTTCACTTCAGGTGTACTGTATCCGTTGGACCTACTTATTCACGATGAAACACAGAAACTGCATCGGAATTAATTACAAAAGGCACAATGCCGACTTAAATACAAAAAGACTGACTCTTCTTACTGTCTATGATTTGAACTTTCCCTGTGAGACTAGTTTTAGATTCCGATGCTTCACTTCAGGTTTACTGTATCCCTCGGACCTTATTACTGACGATGAAACACAGAATATGCATCGGAATTAAATACAAAAGGCACAATGCCAACTTATGTACAAGAAGACTGACTCTTCTTACTGTCTATGTTTTGAACCGTTCCTGTGAGACCAGTTTCAGATTCCGATGCTTCATTTCAGGTTTACTGAATCCCTTGGACATTCTTATTGACGATGAGACACAGAAATTGCATCAGAATTAAATGCAAAATGCACAATGCCGACTTAAGTACAATAAGACTGACTCTTCTTACAGTCTATGTTTTGAGCCTTTCTCGTCTGGCCAGTTTTAGAGTCTGATGCTTCACCTCAGGTTTACTGTATATCCCTTGGACCTTCCCATTGACGATGAAACACAGACAATGCATCGAAATTGAATACAAAAGGCACAATACCGACTTAAGTACATGAAGACTGACTCTTCTTATCGTCTATGTTTTGAACCTTTCCTGCGAGACAAGTTTTAGATTCCGATGCTTCACTTCAGGTTTACTGTATCCCTTGGACCTTCGTATTGACGTTGAAACACAGAAATTGCATCGAAATTAAATACAAATGGCACAAGCCAACTTAAGTACAAGAGGACTTACTATTTTTACATTCTATGTTTTGAACCTTTCCTTTGAGACCAGTTTTATATTCCGATGCTTCATTTCAGTTTCAGTGTAACCCTTGGACCATCTTATTGACGATGAAACACAGAAATTGCATCGGTATTAAATATAAATTGCACAATACCGACTTAAGTACAAGAAGACTGACGCTTCTTACAGTCTATGTTTTGAGCCTTTCTTGTGAGGCCAGTTTTAGATTCCGATGATTCACCAGAGGTTTACTGTATATCCCTTCGACCTTCTCATTGACGATGAAACACAGAAATATTAACGGAATTAAATACAAATGGCACAATACCGACTTAAGTACAAGAAGACTGACTCTTCTTACTGTCTATGTTCTGAACCTTTCCTGTGGGACAAGTTTTGGATTCCGATGTTTCACTTCCGGTTTACTGTACCCCTTGGACCTTCATATTGACGATGAATCACAGAAATTGCATCGAAATTAAATACAAAACGCACAATGCCGACTCAAGTACAATAGGATTGACTGTTCTTCCATTCATTGATTTGAACCTATCCTGTCAGACCAATTTTAGATTCCGATGCTTCACTTCAGGTATGCTGTATCCCTTGGACCATCTTATTGACGATGAAACACAGAAAATGGATAGGAATTAAATACAAAAGGCACAATGCCGAATTAAGTACAAGAAGACTGACTCTTCTTACTTTCTATGATTTGACCCTTTCCTGTGAGTCCAGTTTTAGATTCCGATGATTCACTTCAGGTTTACTGTATCCCTTGGACCTTCTTACTGACGATGAAACACAGATATTGCATCGGAAATAAATACAAACGGCACAATGCCGTCCTAAGTAGAAGAAGACTGACTCTTCTTACTGTCTATGTTTTGAAAATTTCCTGTAAGACCAGTTTTAGATTCCGATGCTTCACTTCAGGTTTACTGTATCTTTTGGACCTACATATTGACGATGAAACACAGCAGTTACAGCGGAATTAAATACAAAAGGCACAATGTCGACTTAAGTATAAGAAGACTGACTCTCCTTACATTCTATGGTTTGAGTCTTTCCTGTGAAACCAGTTTCAGATATCGATGCTTCACTTCAGGTGTACTGTATTCCTTGGACCTTTTTATTGAAGATGAAGCACAGAAATTGCATCGGAATTAAATACAAAATGCACAATGCCGACTTAAATACAATAAGACTGACTCTTCTCACTTTATATGATTTGAACCTTTCCTGTGAGACCAGTTTTTGATTCCGATGCTTCACTTCAGGTTTAATGTATCACTTGGACCTTCTTATTGGCGATGAAAGACAGAAATTGTATCGGAATTAAATACAAAAGGCACAATGCCGACTAAAGTACAAGAGGACGGACTCATCCTACATTCTATGTTTTGAACCTTTCCTGTGAGACCAGTTTTAGATTCCGATGATTCACTTCAAGTTCACTGTATCCGTTGGACCATCTTATTAACGATGAAACACAGAAATAGCATCAGAATTAGATAAAAGAGGCACAATGCAGATTAAGTACAAGAGGACTGACTCATCTTACAATCTATGATTTGAACCTTTCCTGTGTACCAGTTTTATATTCCGATGCTTCACTTTAAGTTAGCTGTATCCCTGGGACCTTCTTATTGACGATGAAATACAGAAATTGCTTGGGAATTAAAAGCAAAAGGCAGAATGCCGACTTAAGTATAAGAAGACTCACTTTTCTTACTGTCTATGTTTTAACCTTTCCCCGTGAGACCAGTTTTAGATTCCGATGCTTCACTTCAGGTTTACTGTATCCCTTGGACCTTCGTATTGACGATGAAACACAGAAATTGCATCGAAATTAAAAACGAAAGGCACAATGCCGACTTAAGGACACCAAGACAGACTCTTCTTACTGTCTATGTTTTGAACCTTTCCTGTAAGACCAGTTTTAGATTCCGAAGTTGCACTTCAGGTTTACTGTATCCCTTGGACCTTCATATTGACGATGAATCACAGAAATTGCATCGAAATTAAATACAAAACGCACAATGACGACTCAAGTACAATAGGATTGACTGTTCTTCCATTCATTGATTTGAACCTATCCTGTGAGACCAATTTTAGATTCCGATGCTTCACTTCAGGTATGCTGTATCCCTTGGACCATCTTATTGACGATGAAACACAGAAAATGGATAGGAATTAAATCCAAAAGGCACAATGCCGAATTAAGTACAAGAAGACTGACTCTTCTTACTTTCTATGATTTGACCCTTTCCTGTGAGTCCAGTTTTAGATTCCGATGATTCACTTCAGGTTTACTGTATCCCTTGGACCTTCTTATTGACGATGAAACACAGAAATTGCATCGGAATCAAATACAAAAGGCACAATGCCGACATATAGTACAGGAGAACTGAAACTTCTTACATTCTATGATATGAAGCTTTCTTGTGAGACCAGTTTTGGACTCCGATGCTTCACTTCAGGTTTACTGTATCCCGTGGACCTTCTTATTGACGATGAAACACAGAAAATGCATCGGAATTAAGTACAAAAGGCACAATGCCGTCTTAAGTACAAGAAGACTGACTCTTCTGACTGTATATGATTTGAACGATTCCTGTTAGACCAGTTTTAGATTCCGATGCTTCACTTCAGGTTTACTGTATCCCTTGGACCTTCATATTGACGATGAAACACAGAAATTGCATCGGAATTAAATACAAAAGGCACAATGCCGTCTTAAGTACAAGTACACTGACTCTTATTACTGTCTATGTTTTCAGCCTATCCTGTGTGACCAGTTTTAGATTCTGATGCTTCACTTCAGGTTTACTGTATACCTTGGACCATCTTATTGACGATGAAACACAGAAATTGCGTTGGAGTTAAATACAAAAGGCACAACAGCGATTTAAGTACAACAAGACGGACTCTTATTACTGTCTATGTTTTTAACCTTTCCTGTGAGACTAGTTTTAGATTCCGATGCTCCACATCAGGTTTACTGTATCCCTGGGACCTTTTTTTAACAATGAATCACTGAAATTGCCATCAAAATAAATACAAAAAGCACAATGCCGAATTAAGTACAAGAAAACTGACGCTTCTCACATTCTATGATTTGAGCCTTTCCTGTGAAACCAGTTCGAGATTCCGATGCTTCACTATCGGTGTACTGTATTCCTTGGACCTTCTTATTGACGATGAAACACAGAAATTGCATCGGAATGAAATACAAAAGGCACAATGCTGACTTAAGTTCAAGAGAACTCACTCTTCTTACTGTCTATGATTTGAACCTTTCCTGTGAGTACCAGTTCTAGATTCCGTGCTTCACATCAGGTTTACTGTATCCCTTGGACCTTCTTATTGACGATGAAACACAGAAATTGCATCGTATTTAAATACAAAACGCAAAATGTCGAATTTATTACAAGAAGCCTGACTCTTCTTACATTCTATGTTTTGAGTTTTTCCTTGAAACCAGTTTCAGATTCCGATGCTCCACTTCAGGTGTACTGTATCCCTTGGACCTACTTATTCACGATGAAACACAGAAACTGCATCGGAATTAATTACAAAATGCACAATGCCGACTTAAGTACAAAAAGACTGACTCTTCTTACTGTCTATGATTTGAACTTTTCCTGTGATACTTGTTTTAGATTTCGAGACTTCACTTCAGGTTTACTGTATCCCTTGGACCTTCTTATTGTCGATTAAACACAGATATTGCATCGGAATTTAATACAAAATGCACAATGCCGACATAGGTACAAGAAGACTGACTCTTCTTACTATCTACGTTTTGAGCCTTTCCTGTGAGACCAGATTTAGATTCCGATGCTTCACTTCAGGTTTACTGTATCCCTTGGACCTTCTTATTGACGATGAAACACAGAAATTGCATCGGAATCAAATACAAAAGGCACAATGCCGACATATAGTACAGGTGAACTGACACTTCATACATTCTATGATTTGAAGCTTTCCTGTGAGACCAGTGTTAGATTCAGATGCTTCACTTCGGGTTTACTGTATCCCTTGGACCTTCGTATTGATGATGAAACACAGCAATTGTATCGGAATTAAATACAAAAGGGAAAATTCCAACTTAAGTACAAGAAGACTGACTCTTCTTACTGTCTATGTTTTGAACCGTTCCTGTGAGACCAGTTTCAGATTCCGATGCTTCATTTCACGTTTACTGTATCCATTGGAAATTCTTATTGACGATGAGACACAGAAATTGCAACAGAAATAAATGCAAAATGCACAATGCCTACTTAAGTACAAGAGGACTCACTCTTCTTACAGTCTATGTTTTGAGCCTTTCTTGTGAGGCCAGTTTTAGATTCCGATGCTTCACCTCAGGTTTACTGTATATCCCTTGGACCTTTTCATTGACGATGAAACACAGGCAATGCATCGGAATTGAATACAAAAGGCACAATACCGACTTAAGTACAAGAAGACTGACTCTTCTTACTGTCTATGTTTTGAACCTTTCCTGCGAGACAAGTTTTGGATTCCGATGCTTTACTTCAGGTTTGCTGTATCCTTTGGACCTTCGTATTGACGATGAAACACAGAAATTGCATCGGAATTAAATACAACAGGCAAAATGCCGACATAAGTACAAGAAGAATGACTCTTCTTCCTCTCTATGCTTTGAACCTTTCCTGTGAGACTAGTTTTAGATTCCGATGCTTCACTTCAGGTTTACTGTATCCCTTGGACCTTCTTACTGACGATGAAACACAAACATTGCATCGGAATTAAATACAAAAGCCACAATGCCAATTAAGTACAAGAAGACTGACTCTTCTTTCTGTCTATGTTTTGAACCTGTCCTGCAAGACCAGTTTTAGATTCCGATGCCTCACTTCAGGTTTACTGTATCCCTTGGACCTTCGTATTGACGTTGAAACACAGAAATTGCATCGAAATTAAATACAAATGGCACAATCCCAACTTAAGTACAAGAGGACTTACTATTTTTACATTCTATGTTATGAACCCTTCGTTTGAGACCAGTTTTATATTCCGGTGCTTCATTTCAGTTTCAGTGTATCCTTTGGACCATCTTATTGACGATGAAACACAGAAAATGCATCGGTATTAAATACAAAAGGCACAAAGTCGACTTAAGTACAAGAAGACTGACTCTTCTTACTTTCTATGTTTTTAACCTTTCCTGCAAGACCAGTTTTAGATTCCGATGCTTCACTTCAGGTTTAATGTATCCCTTGGACCATCATATTGACGATGAAACACAGGAACTGCATCGGAATTAAATACAAAAGGCACAACAGCCGACTTAAGTACAAGTACACTGACTCTTCTTACTGTCTATGTTCTGAACCTTTCCTGTGAGACAAGTTCTGGATTCCGATGCTTTACTTCAGGATTACTGTATCCCTTGGACATTCGTATTGGCGCTGAAACACTGAAATTGCATCGGAATTAAATACAAAATGCACTATGCCGACTTAAGTACAAGTTGACTGACTCTTCTTACATTTTATGCTTCGAACCTTTCCTGTGAGACCAGTTTTAGGTTCCGATGCTTCACTTCCGGTTTACTGTATCCCTTGGACCTTCATATTGACGGTGAAACACAGAAATTGCATCGAAATTAAATACAAAACGCACAATGCCGACTCAAGTACAATAGGATTGACTGTTCTTCCATTCATTGATTTGAACCTATCCTGTGAGACCAATTTTAGATTCCGATGCTTCACTTCAGGTATGCTGTATCCCTTGGATCATCTTATTGACGATGAAACACAGAAAATGCATCGGAATTAAATACAAAAAGCACAATGCCGAATTAAGTACAAGAAGACTGACTCTTCTTACTATCTATGATTTGACCCTTTCCTGTGAGTCCAGTTTTAGATTCCGATGCTTCACTTCAGGTTTACTGTATCCCTTGGACCTTCTTACTGACGATGAAACACAGATATTGCATCGGAATTAAATACAAACGGCACAATGCCGTCCTAAGTAGAAGAAGACTGACTCTTTTTACTGTCTATGTTTTGAAAATTTCTTGTAAGACCAGTTTTAGATTCCGATGCTTCACTTCATGTTTACTGTATCTTTTGGACCTACATATTGACGATGAAACACAGCAGTTACAGCGGAATTAAATACAAAAGGCACAATGTCGACTTAAGTACAAGAAGACTGACTCTTCTTACATTCTATGGTTTGAGTCTTTCCTGTGAAAGCAGTTACAGATTCCGATGCTTCACTTCAGGTGTACTGTATTCTTTGGAACTTTTTATTGACGATGTAACACAGAAATTGCATCGGAATTAAATACAAAATGCACAATGCCGACTTAAATACAAGAAGACTGACTCTTCTCACTTTATATGATTTGAACCTTTCCTGTGACACCAGTTTTTGATTCCGATGCTTCACTTAAGGTTTAATGTATCACTTGGACCTTCTTATTGACGATGAAACACAGAAATTGCACCGGAATGAAATACAAAAGGCACAATACCGACTTAAGTACAAGAAGACTGACTCCTCTTACTGTCTATGTTTTGAACCTTTCCTGTGGGACAAGTTCTGTATTCCGATGCCTATCTTCAGGTTTACTCTATCCCTTGGACCTTCCTATTGACGATGAAAGACAGAAATTGCATCGGAATTAAATACAAAAGGCACAATGCCGACTTAAGTACAAGTGGACTGACTCATCCTACATTCTATGTTTTGAACCTTTCCTGTGAGACCAGTTTTAGATTCCGATGATTCACTTCAGGTTCACCTTGGACCTTCTTATTAACGATGAAACACAGAAATAGCATCAGAATTAGATAAAAAAGGCACAATGCAGATTAAGTACAAGAGGACTGACTCTTCTTACAATCTATGATTTGAACCTTTCCTGTGTACCAGTTTTATATTCCGATGCTTCACTTTAGGTTAGCTGTATCCCTGGGACCTTCTTATTGACTATGAAATACAGAAATTGCTTGGGAATTAAAAACAAAAGGCAGGATGCCGACTTAAGTATAATAAGACTCACTCTTCTCACTGTCTATGTTTTAACCTTTCCCCGTGAGACCAGTTTAAGATTCCGATGCTTCATATCACGTATACTGTATCCCTTGGACATTCCTATAGACGATGAGACACAGAAATTGCATCAGAAATAAATACAGAATGCATAATGCAGACTTAAGTTCAAGAAGACTGACCCTTCTTACAGTCTATGTTTTGAGCCTTTCTTGTGAGGCCAGTTTTAGATTCCGATGCTTCACCTCAGGTTTACTGTATATCCCTTGGACCTTCTCATTGACGATGAAACACAGAAAATGCATCGGAATTAAATACAAAAGGCACAATACCGACTTAAGTACAAGAAGAGTGACTCTTCTTACTGTCTATGTTTTGAACCTTTCCTGTGAGACAAGTTTTGGATTCCGATGCTTTACTTCTGGTTTGCTGTATCCTTTGGACCTTCGTATTGACGATGAAACTCAGATATTGCATCGGAATTAAATACAAAAGTCACAATGCTGAGTTAAGTACACGAGGACTGACTCTTCTTACATTCTATGTTTTGAACCTTACCTGTGAGACCAGTTTTAGATTCCGATACTTCACTTCGATTTTACTGTATCTCTTGGACCTTCTTATTGACGTTGAAACACAGAAATTGCATCGAAATTAAATACAAATGGCACAATGACGACTTAAGTACAAGAGGACTAACTATTTTTTCATTCTATGTTTTCAACCTTTCCTGTGAGACCGGTTTTATATTCCGATGCTTCATTTCAGTTTCACTGTATCCCTTGGACCATCTTATTGACAATGAAACACAGAAATTGCATCGGAATTAAATACAAAAGGCACAATGGCGACTTAAGTAGAAGAAGACTGAATCTTCTTACGGTCTATGTTTTGAACCTTTCCTGTGAGACTAGTTTTAGATTCCGATGCTTCACTTCAGGTTTTCTGTATCCCTTGGACCTTCTTATTGACGATGAAACACAGAAATTCCATCGGAATCAAATACAAAAGGCACAATGCCGACATATAGTACAGGTGAACTGACACCTCATACATTCTATGATTTGAAGCTTTCCTGTGAGACCAGTTTTAGATTCAGATGCTTCACTTCGGGTTTACTGTATCCCTTGGACATTCGTATTGATGATGAAGCACAGCAATTGCTTCGGAATTAAATACCAAAGGCAAAATGCCGATGTAAGTACAAGAAGACTGACCCTTCTTACTGTCTATTTTTTGAACCATTCCTGTGAGACTAGTTTTAGATTCCGATGCTTCACTTCAGGTTTACTGTACCCTCGGACCTTATTACTGACGATGAAACACAGAATTTGCATCGGAATAAAATACAAAAGGCACAATTTCAACTTAAGTACAAGAAGACTGACTCTTCTTACTGACTATGTTTTGAACCGTTCCTGTGAGACCAGTTTCAGATTCCGATGCTTCATTTGACGTTTACTGTATCCCTTGGACCTTCTTATTGACGATGAAACACAGAAATTGCATCGGAATTAAATACAAAAGGCACAATGCCGACTTAAGTACAAGAGAACTAACTCTTCTTACTGTCTATGATTTGAACCTTTCCTGTGAGTACCAGTTCTAGATTCCGTGCTTCACTTCTGGTTTACTGTATCCCTTGGACCTTCTTATTGACGATGAAACACAGAAATTGCATAGGATTTAAAAAGAAAACACAAAATGCCGAATTAAGTACAAGATGACTGAATCTTCTTACATTCTATGTTTTGAGCTTTTCCTGTGAAACCAGTTTCAGATTCCGATGCCTCACTTCAGGTATACTGTATCGCTTGGACCTACTGATTGACGATGATACACTGAAACTGCTTCGGAATTAATTACAAAAGGCACAATGCCACCTTAAGTACATAAAGACTGACTCCTCTTACTGTCTATGTTTTGAACTTTTCCTGTGAGACTTGTTTTAGATTTCGAGGCTTCACTTCAGGTTTACTGTATCCTTTGGACCTTCTTATTGCCGATTAAACACAGAAATTGCATCGGAATTTAATACAAAATGCACAATGCCGACATAAGTACAAGAAGACTGACTCTTCTTACTGTCTACGTTTTGAGCCTTTCCTGTGAGACCATTTTTATATTCCGATGCTTCACTTAAGGTTTACTGTATCACTTGGACCTTCTTATTGACGATGAAACACAGAAATTGCATCAGAATCAAATACAAAAGGCACAATGCCGACATATAGTACAGGAGAACTGGCACTTCTTACATTCTATGATTTGAAGCTTTCCTGTGAGACCAGTTTTAGATTCCGATGCTTCACTTCAGGTTTACTGTATCCTTGGACCTTCGTATTGACGATGAAACACAGCAATTGCATCGGAATTAAATACAAAAGACAAAATGCCGATGTAAGTACATCAAGACTGACCCTTCATACTGTCTATTTTTTGAACCATTCCTGTGAGACTAGTTTTAGATTCCGATGCTTCACTTCAGGTTTACTGTATCCCTCGGACCTTCTTACTGACGATGAAACACAGAATTTGCATCGGAATTAAATACAAAAGTCACAATGCCAACTTAAGTACAAGAAGACTTACTCTTCTTACAGTCTATGTTTTGAATCTTTCCAGCATGACCAGTTTTAGATTCCCATATTTCACTTCAGGTTTACTGTATCCCTTGGACCATCATATTGACGATGAAACACAGAAACTGCATTGGAATTAAATACAAAAGGCACAATGCCGACTTAAGTACAAGAACACAGACACTTCTAAGTGTCTATGTTTTGAACCTTTCCTGGGAGACCAGTTTTAGATTCCGATGCTTCACTTTAATTTTACTGTATCCCTTGGACCTTCTCATTCACGTTGAAACACAGAAATTGCATCGAAATTAAATACAAATGGCACAATAACGACTTAAGTACAAGAGGACTAACTATTTTTACATTCTATGTTTTCAACCTTTCCTGTGAGACCAGTTTTATATTCCGATGCTTCATTTCAGTTTCACTGTATCCCTTGGACCATCTTATTGACGATGAAACACAGAAATTGCATCGGAATTAAATACAAAAGGCACAATGCCGACTTAAGTACAAGAAGACTGACTCTTCTTACATTCTATGATTTGAGACTTTCCTGTGGAACCAGTATCTGTTTCCGATGCTTCACTTCAGGTGTACTGTATACCTGGGACCTTCTTATTGACGATGAAACATAGAAATTGCATCGGATTTAAAAACAAAACACATAATGCCGAATTAAGTACAAGAAGACTGACTCGTCCTACTGTCTATGTTTTGAACCTTTCGTGCAAGACCAGTTGTAGATTCCGATGCTTCACCTCATGTTTACTGCATCCCTTGGACCTTCTTATTGTCGATGAAACACAGAAATTGCATCGGATTTAAAAACAAAACACAAAATGCCGAATTAAGTACAAGATGACTGACTCTTCTTACTGTCTATGATTTGAACCTTTCCTGTGAGTACCAGTTCTAGATTCCGTGCTTCACTTCAGGGGTACTATATCCCTTGGACATACTTATTGACGATGAAGCACTGAAACTGCATCGGAATTAATTACAAAAGGCACAATGCCGCCTTAAGTCCATAAAGACTGACTCTTCTTACTGTCTATGTTTTGAACATTTCCTGTGAGACTTGTTTTAGATTTCGAGGCTTCACTTCAGGTTTACTGTATCCCTTGGACCTTCTTATTGCCGATTAAACATAGAAATTGCATCGGAATTTAATACAAAATGCACAATGCCGACATAAGTACAAGAAGACAGCCTCTTCTTACTCTCTACGTTTTGAGCCTTTCCTGTGAGACCAGTTTTAGATTCCGATGCTTCACTTCAGGTTTACTGTATCACTTGGACCTTCTTATTGACGATGAAACACAGAAATTGCATCGGACTCAAATACAAAAGGCACAATGCCGACATATAGTACAGGAGAACTGACACTTCTTACATTCTATGATTTGAAGCTTTCCTGTGAGACCAGTTTTAGATTCCGATGCTTCTCTTCAGGTTTACTGTATCCCTTGGACCTTCGTATTGACGATGAAACACAGCAATTGCATCGGAATTAAATACAAAAGACAAAATGCCGATGTAAGTACAAGAAGACTGACCCTTCATACTGTCTATTCTTTGAACCATTCCCATGAGACTAGTTTTAGATTCCGATGCTTTACTTCAGGTTTACTGTATCCCTCGGACCTACTTACTGACGATGAAACACAGAATTTGCATCGGAATTAAATACAAAAGGCACAATGCCAACTTAAGTACAAGAAGACTGACTCTTCTTACTGTCTATGGTTTGAACCTTTCCTGGGAGACCAGTTTTAGATTCCGATGCTTCATATCACTTTTACTGTATCCCTTGGACATTCTTATAGACGATGAGACACAGAAATTGCATCAGAAATAAATACAGAATGCACAATGCTGACTTAAGTACAAGAAGACTGTCCCTTCTTACAGTCTATGTTTTGAGCCTTTCTTGTGAGGCCAGTTTTAGATTTCGATGCTTCACCTCAGGGTTGCTGTATATCCCTTGGACCTTCTCATTGACGATGAAACACAGACATTGCATCGGATCTAAATACAAAAGGTACAATACCGACTTAAGTACAAGAAGACTGACTCTTCTTACTTTCTATGTTTTCAACCATTCCTGTGAGACATGTTTTGGATTCCGATGCTTTACTTCTGGTTTGCCGTATCCTTTGGACCTTCGTATTGACGATGAAACACAGAAATTGCATCGGAATTAAATACAGAAGACACAATGCTGACTTAAGTACACGAGGACTGACTCTTCTTACATTCTATGTTCTGAACCTTTCCTGTGAGACCAGTTTTAGATTCCGATGCTTCACTTCAATTTTACTGTATCCCTTGGTCCTTCTTTTTGACGTTGAAACACAGAAATTGCATCGAAATTAAATAAAAATGGCACAATGACGACTTAAGTACAAGAGGACTGACTATTTTTACATTCTATGTTTTCAACCTTTCCTGTGAGACCAGTTTTATATTCCGATGCTTCATTTCAGTTTCCCTGTATCCCTTGGACCTTCTTATTGAGGATGAAACACAGAAATTGCATGGGAATTAAATACAACAGGCAAAATACCGACATAAGTACAAGAAGACTGACTCTTCTTACCGTCTATGATTTGAATCTTTCCAGTGAGACTAGTTTTAGATTCCGATGCTTCACTTCAGGTTTACTGTATCCCTTGGACCTCCTTACTGACGATAAATCACAGACATTGCATCGGAATTAAATACAAAAGCCCCAATGCCAATTAAGTATAAGAAGACTGACTCTTCTTTCTGTCTATGTTTTGAACCTGTCCTGCAAGACCAGTTTTAGATTCCGATGCCTCACTTCAGGTTTACTGTATCCCTTGGACCTTTTTACTGACGATGAAACACAGAAATTGCATCGGAATTAAATACAAAATGAAGAATGACGACTTAAGTACATGAACACTGACTCTTCTTACTGTCTATGTTATGAGCCTTTCCTGTGACACCAGTTTTAGATTCCGATGCTTCACCTCAGGTTTACTGTCCATCCCTTGGACCTTCTCATTGACGATGAAACACAGAAATTGCATCGGAATTGATTACAAAATGCACAATGCCGACTTAAATGCAAGAAGAATGACTCTTCTAACTGTCTATAATTTGAACCTTTCCTGTGAGACCAGTTTTAGATTTCGATGCTTCACTTGAGGTTTACTGAATCCCTTGGCCCTTCGTATTGACGATAAAACTCAGAAAGTGCATCGGGATTAAATACAAAAGGCACAATGCCGACTTACGTACAAGAGGACTGACTCTTCTCACTTTATATGATTTGAACCTTTCCTGTGAGACCAGTTTTTGATTCCGATGCTTCAGTTCAGGTTTAATGTATCACTTGGACCTTCTTATTGACGATGAAACACAGAAATTGCATCGGAATGAAATACAAAATGCACAATGCCGACAAAAGTACAAGAAGACTGACTCTTCTTACTGTCTATGGTTTGAATCTTTCCTGTGAGACCAGTTTTAGATTCCGATGCTTCCCTTCAGGTTTACTGGATCCCTTGGTCCTCTTTATTGACGATGAAACACAGAAATTGCGTCGGAATTAAATACAAAAGGCACAATGCCGACTTAAGTACAAGAAGACTGACTCTTCTTACGTTCTATGATTTGAGGCTTTCCTGTGCGAACAGTTTTAGATTCCGATGTTTCACTTCAAGTTTACTGTATCCCTTGGACCTTCTTATTGACGATGAAACACAGAAATTGCATCGGAATTAAAAACAAATGGCACAATGCCGACTTAAATACAAGAAGACTGACTCTTCTTACTGTCTAGGTTTTGAAATTCTCCTGTGAGACCAGTTTTTGAGTCCGATGCTTCACTTCAGGTTTACGTATTTCTTGGACCTTCTCATTGACGATGAAACACAGAAATTGCAACGGAATTAAATACAAAAGGCACAATACAGGCTTAAGTACAAGAACACTGACTCCTCTTACTGTCTATGTTTTGAACCTTTCCTGTGGGACAAGTTTTGTATTCCGATGCCTTTCTTCAGGTTTACTGTATCACTTGGACCATCCTATTGACGATGAAACACAGAAATTGCTTGGGAATTAAAAACAAAAGGCAGAATGCCGACTTAAGTATAAGAAGACTCACTCTTCTCACTGTCTATGTTTAACCTTTCCCCGTAAGACCAGTTTTAGATTCCGATGCTTCACATCAGGTTTACTGCATCCCTTGGACCTTCGTATTGACGATGAAACACAGAAATTGCATCGAAATTAAAAACGAAAGGCACAATGCCGACTTAAGTACTACAAGACAGACTCTTCTTACTGTCTATATTTAGAACCTTTCCTGTAAGACCAGTTTTAGATTCCGAAGCTTCACTTCAGGTTTACTGAATCCCTTGGACCTTCTTATTGACGGTGAAACACAGAAATTGCTTCGGAATTAAATACAAAAGGCACAATGCCGACTTAAGTAAAAGAAGACTAACTCTTCTTACTCTCTATTGTTTGAAACTTTCCTGTGACACCAGTTTTAGATTCCGATGCTTCACTTCAGTTTTACTGTATCCCTTGTACCTTGTTATTGACGATGAAACACAGAAATTGCATCGGAATTAGATACAAAAGGCACAATGCCGACTTAACTACAAGAAAACTGACTCTTCTTACATTCTATGATTTGAGACTTTCCTGTGAGTACCAGTTCTAGATTCAGTGCTTCACTTCAGGTTTACTGTATCCCTTGGACCTTCTTATTGACGATGAAACACAGAAATTGCATCGGATTTAAAAACAATACACAAAATGCCGAATTAAGTACAAGAAGACTGACTCGTCCTACTGTCTATGTTTTGAACCAATCGTGCAAGACCAGTTGTAGATTCCGAAGCTTCACTTCATGTTTACTGTATCCCTTGGACCGTATTATTGACGATGAAACACAGAAATTGCATCGGAATTAAATACAAAAGGCACAATGCCGACTTAAGTACAAGAGAACTGACTCTTCTTACTGTCTATGATTAGAACCTTTCCTGTGAGTACCAGTTCTAGATTCAGTGCTTCACTTCAGGTTTACTGTATCCCTTGGACCTTCTT
Organism: Schistocerca americana; assembly: GCF_021461395.2. Taxonomy (NCBI): domain Eukaryota; kingdom Metazoa; phylum Arthropoda; class Insecta; order Orthoptera; family Acrididae; genus Schistocerca; species Schistocerca americana. Next base: position 230,166,726 of record NC_060127.1, on the reverse strand, counting down.
ATTGACGATGAAACACAGAAATTGCATCGGAATTAAATACAAAAGACACAATGCTGACTTAAGTACACGTGGCCTTACTCTTCTTAAATTCTATGTTTTGAACCTTTCCTGTGAGACCAGTTTTAGATTCCGATACTTCACTTCAATTTTACTGTATCCCTCGGACTTTCTTATTGACGTTGAAACACAGAAATTTGCTCGAAATTAAATACAAATGGCACAATGACGACTTAAGTAGAAGAGGACTGACTATTTTTACTGTCTATGTTTTCAACCTTTCCTGTGAGACCAGTTTTATATTCCGATGCTTCATTTCAGTTTCACTGTCTCCCTTGGACCATCTTACTGACGATGAAACATAGACATTGCATCGGAATTAAATACAAAAGGCACAATGCCGACTTAAGTACAAGAAGACTGAATCTTCTTACTGTCTATGATTTGAACCTTTCCTGTGAGAGTAGTTTTAGATTCCGATGCTTCACTTCAGGTTTACTGTATCCCTTTGACCTTCTTATTGACGATGAAACACAGAAATTGCATCGGAATTAAATTCAGAAGGCACAATGCCGACATAAGTACAAGAAGACTGACTCTTCTTACCGTCTATGCTTTGAACCTTTTCAGTGAGACTAGTTTTAGATTCCGATGCTTCACTTCAGGTTTACTGTATCCCTTGGACCTCCTTACTGACGATAAAACACAGACATTGCATCGGAATTAAATACAAAAGCCTCAATGCCAATTAAGTACAAGAAGACTGACTCTTCTTTCTGTCTATGTTTTGAACCTGTCCTGCAAGACCACTTTTAGATTCCGATGCCTCACTTCAGGTTTACTGTATCCCTTGGACCTTCTTGCTGACGATGAAACTCAGAAATTGAATCGGAATTAAATACAAAATGCACAATGCCGACTTAAGTACATGAAGACTGACTCTTCTTACTGTCTATGTTATGAGCCTTTCCTGTGCGACCAGTTTTAGATTCCGATGCTTCACTTCAGTTTTACTGTACATGCCTTGGACCTTCTCATTGACGATGAAACACAGAAATTGCATTGAAATTCAATACAAATGGCACAATGCCAACTTAAGTACAAGAGGACTTACTATTTTTACATTCTATGTTTTGAACCTTTCCTGCAAGACCTGATTTAGATTCCGATGCTTCACTTCAGGTTTAATGTATCCCTTGGACCATTATATTGACGATGAAGCACAGGAACTGCATCGGAGTTAAACACAAAATGCACTATGCCAACTTAAGTACAAGTTGACTGACTCTTCTTACATTCTATGTTTCGAACCTTTCCTGTGAGACAAGTTTTAGATTCCGATGCTTCACTTCACGTATACTGTATTCCTTGGACCATCTTATTGACGATGAAACACAGAAATTGCATCGGAATTACATACAAAAGGCACAATGCAGACTTAAGTAAAAGATGACTGACTCTTCTAACTGGCTATGTTTTGAACCTTTCCTGTGAGACCAGTTTATAATCCGATGCTTCACTTCTGGTGTACTGTACCCCTTCTCCTTCTTATTGACGATGAAACACAGAAATTGCAGCGGAATTGGGTACAATAGGCACAATGCCGACATTCCTACAAGAGGACTGCCTCTTCTTACATTCTATGATAGGAGCCTTTCCTCTGTGACCAGTTTTAGATTCCGATGCTTCACTTCAGGTTTATTGTATCCCTTGGACCTTCTTTTTGACGATGAACCACAGAAATTGCATCGGAATTAAATACAAAACGCACAATCCCGACTTAAGTACAAGAGGATTGACTCTTCTTACATTCAATGATTTTAGCCTTTCGCATGAGACCAGTTTTAGATACCGATGCTTCACTTCAGGTTCACTGTATCCCTTGGACCTTCTTATTAACGATGAAACACAGAAATAGCATCAGAATTAGATAAAAAATACACAATGCAGATTAAGTACAAGAGGACTGACTCTTCTTACATTCTATGATTTGAACCTTTCCTGTGTACCAGTTTTAGATTACGATGCTTCATTTTGGGTTTACTGTATCCCTTGGACCTTCTTATTGACGATAAATCACAGAAATTGCATCGGAATTAAATACAAAATGCACAATACCGACTTAAGTACAAGAAAAGTGTCTCCTCTTACTGTCTATGTTCTAAACCTTTCCTGGGAGACCAGTTTTAGATTCCGATGCTTCATTTCACGTTTACTGTATCCCTTGGACATTCCTATAGACGATGAGACACGGAAATTGCATCAGAAATAAATAGTTTTGAACCTTTCCTGTGAGACAAGTTTTGAATTCCGATGCTTTACTTCTGGTTTGCTGTATACTTCGGACCTTCGTATTGACGATGAAACACAGAAATTGCATCGGAATTAAATACAAAAGACACAATGCTGACTTAAGTACAGGTGGACTGACTCTTCTTACATTCTATGTTTTGAACCTTTCCTGTGAGACCAGTTTTAGATTCCGATGCTTCACTTCAATTTTACTGTATCCCTTGGACCTTCTTATTCACGTTGAAACACAGAAATTGCATCGAAATTAAATACAAATGGCACAATAACGACTTAAGTAGAAGAGGACTGACTATTTTTACAGTCTATGTTTTCAACATTTCCTGTGAGACCAGTTTTATATTCCGATGCTTCATTTCAGTTTCACTGTATCAATTGGACCATCTTATTGACGATGAAACACAGAAATTGCATCGGAATTAAATACAAAAGGCACAATGCCGACTTAAGTACAAGAAGACTGAATCTTCTTACTGTCTATGATTTGAACCTTTCCTGTGAGAGTAGTTTTAGATTCCGATGCTTCACTTCAGGTTTACTGTATCCCTTTGACCTTCTTATTGACGATGAAACACAGAAATTGCATCGCAATTAAATACAAAATGAAGAATGACGACTTAAGTACATGAACACTGACTCTTCTTACTGTCTATGTTATGAGCCTTTCCTGGGACACCAGTTTTAGATTCCGATGCTTCACCTCAGGTTTACTGTCCATCCCTTGGAACTTCTCATTGACGATAAAACTCAGAAAGTGCATCGGGATTAAATACAAAAGGCACAATGCCGACTTACGTACAAGAGGACTGACTCTTCTCACTTTATATGATTTGAACCTTTCCTGTGAGACCAGTTTTTGATTCCGATGCTTCAGTTCAGGTTTAATGTATCACTTGGACCTTCTTATATACGATGAAACACAGAAATTGCATCGGAATGAAATACAAAATGCACAATGCCGACAAAAGTACAAGAAGACTGACTCTTCTTACTGTCTATGGTTTGAATCTTTCCTGTGAGACCAGTTTTAGATTCCGATGCTTCACTTCAGGTTTACTGGATCCCTTGGTCCTTTTTATTGACGATGAAACACAGAAATAGCGTCGGAATTAAATACAAAAGGCACAATGCCGACTTAAGTACAAGAAGACTGACTCTTCTTACGTTCTATGATTTGAGGCTTTCCTGTGCGAACAGTTTTAGATTCCGATGTTTCACTTCAAGTTTACTGTATCCCTTGGACCTTCTTATTGACGATGAAACACAGAAATTGCTTGGGAATTAAAAACAAAGGGCAGAATGCCGACTTAAGTATAAGAAGACTCACTCTTCTCACTGTCTATGTTTTAACCTTTCCCCGTAAGACCAGTTTTAGATTCCGATGCTTCACATCAGGTTTACTTCATCCCTTGGATCTTCGTATTGACGATGAAACACAGAAATTGCATCGAAATTAAAAACGAAAGGCACAATGCCGACTTAAGTACTACAAGACAGACTCTTCTTACTGTCTATGTTTAGAACCTTTCCTGTAAGACCAGTTTTAGATTCCGAAGCTTCACTTCAGGTTTACTGGATCCCTTGGACCTTCTTATTGACGGTGAAACACAGAAATTGCTTCGGAATTAAATACAAAAGGCACAATGCCGACTTAAGTACAAGAAGACTAACTCTTCTTACTCTCTATTGTTTGAACCTTTCCTGTGACACCAGTTTTAGATTCCGATGCTTCACTTCAGGTTTACTGTATTCCTTGTACCTTGTTATTGACGATGAAACACAGAAATTGCATCGGAATTAGATACAAAAGGCACAATGCCGACTTAACTACAAGAAAACTGACTCTTCTTACATTCTATGATTTGAGACTTTCCTGTGAAACCAGTATCTGTTTCCGATGCTTCACTTCAGGTGTACTGTATACATTGGACCTTCTTATTGACGATGAAACATAGAAATTGCATCGGATTTAAATACAAAAGGCACAATGCCGACTTAAGTACAAGAGAACTGACTCTTCTTACTGGCTAAGATTAGAACCTTTCCTGTGAGTACCAGTTCTAGATTCAGTGCTTCACTTCAGGTTTACTGTATCCCTTGGACCTTCTTATTGACGATGAAACACAGAAATTGCATCGGAATTAAATACAAAAGGCACAATGCCGACTTAAGTACAAGAAGACTGACTCTTCTTACTGTCTATGTTATGAGCCTTTCCTGTGAGACCAGTTTTAGATTCCGATGCTTCACTTCAGGTTTACTGTATCCCTTTGACCTTCTTATTGACGATGAAACACAGAAATTGCATCGGAATTAAATTCAAAAGGCACAATGCCGAATTAAGTACAAGAAGACTGACTCGTCCTACTGTCTATGTTTGAACCAATCGTGCAAGACCAGTTGTAGATTCCGATGCTTCACTTCATGTTTACTGTATCCCTTGGACCGTATTATTGACGATGAAACACAGAAACTGCATTGGAATTGAATACAAAAGGCACAATGCCGACTTAAGTACAAGAAGACTGACTCTTCTTACTGTCTATGTTTTGAACCTTTACTGGGAGACCAGTTTTAGATTCCGATGCTTCATTTCACGTTTACTGTATCCCTTGGACATTCTTATAGACGATGAGACACAGAAATTGCATCAGAAATAAATGGTTTTGAACCTTTCCTGTGAGACAAGTTTTGAATTCCGATGCTTTACTTCTGGTTTGCTGTATCCTTTGGACCTTCGTATTGACGATGAAACACAGAAATTGCATCGGAATTAAATACAAAAGACACAATGCTGACTTAAGTACACGTGGACTTACTCTTCTTACATTCTATGTTTTGAACCTTTCCTGTGAGACCAGTTTTAGATTCCGATACTTCACTTCAATTTTACTGTATCCCTCGGACTTTCTTATTGACGTTGAAACACAGAAATTTGCTCGAAATTAAATACAAATGGCACAATGACGACTTAAGTAGAAGAGGACTGACTATTTTTACTGTCTATGTTTTTAACCTTTCCTGTGAGACCAGTTTTATATTCCGATGCTTCATTTCAGTTTCACTGTCTCCCTTGGACCATCTTACTGACGATGAAACACAGAAATTGCATCGGAATTAAATACAAAAGGCACAATGCCGACTTAAGTACAAGAAGACTGACTCTTCTTACTGTCTATGTTATGAGCCTTTCCTGTGAGACCAGTTTTAGATTCCGATGCTTCACTTCAGGTTTACTGTATCCCTTTGACCTTCTTATTGACGATGAAACACAGAAATTGCATCGGAATTAAATTCAAAAGGCACAATGCCGACATAAGTACAAGAAGACTGACTCTTCTTACCGTCTATGCTTTGAACCTTTTCAGTGAGACTAGTTTTAGATTCCGATGCTTCACATCAGGTTTACTGTATCCCTTGAACATCCTTACTGACGATAAAACACAGACATTGCATCGGAATTAAATACAAAAGCCTCAATGCCAATTAAGTACAAGAAGACTGACTCTTCTTTCTGTCTATGTTTTGAACCTGTCCTGCAAGACCACTTTTAGATTCCGATGCCTCACTTCAGGTTTACTGTATCCCTTGGACCTTCTTGCTGACGATGAAACTCAGAAATTGAATCGGAATTAAATACAAAATGCACAATGCCGACTTAAGTACATGAAGACTGACTCTTCTTACTGTCTATGTTATGAGCCTTTCCTGTGAGACCAGTTTTAGATTCCGATGCTTCACTTCAGTTTTACTGTACATGCCTTGGACCTTCTCATTGACGATGAAACACAGAAATTGCATTGGAATTCAATACAAATGGCACAATGCCAACTTAAGTACAAGAGGACTTACTATTTTTACATTCTATGTTTTGAACCTTTCCTGCAAGACCTGATTTAGATTCCGAAGCTTCACTTCAGGTTTAATGTATCCCTTGGACCATTATATTGACGATGAAGCACAGGAACTGCATCGGAGTTAAATACAAAATGCACTATGCCGACTTAAGTACAAGTTAACTGACCCTTCTTACATTCTATGTTTCGAACCTTTCCCGTGAGACAAGTTTTAGATTCCGATGCTTCACTTCACGTATGCTGTATTCCTTGGACCATCTTATTGACGATGAAACACAGAAATTGCATCGGAATTACATACAAAAGGCACAATGAAGACTTAAGTAAAAGAAGACTGACTCTTCTAACTGGCTATGTTTTGAACGTTTCTTGTGAGACCAGTTTATAATTCGATGCTTCACTTCTGGTTTACTGTACCCCTTCTCCTTCTTATTGACGATGAAACACAGAAATTGCAGCGGAATTGGGTACAATAGGCACAATGCCGACATTCGTACAAGAGGACTGCCTCTTCTTACATTCTATGGTAGGTGCCTTTCCTCTGTGACCAGTTTTAGATTCCGATGCTTCACTTCAGGTTTACTGTATCCCTTGGACCTTCTTTTTGACGATGAACCACAGAAATTCCATCGGAATTAAATACAAAACGCACAATCCCGACTTAAGTACAAGAGGATTGACTCTTCTTACATTCAATGATTTTAGCCTTTCGCATGAGACCAGTTTTAGATACCGATGCTTCACTTCAGGTTCACTGTATCCCTTGGACCTTCTTATTAACGATGAAACACAGAAATAGCATCAGAATTAGATAAAAAATACACAATGCAGATTAAGTACACGTGGACTGACTCTTCTTACATTCTATGTTTTGAACCTTTCCTGTGAGACCAGTTTTAGATTCCGATGCTTCACTTCAATTTTACTGTATCCCTTGGACCTTCTTATTCACGTTGAAACACAGAAATTGCATCGAAATTAAATACAAATGGCACAATAACGACTTAAGTAGAAGAGGACTGACTATTTTTACAGTCTATGTTTTCAACCTTTCCTGTGAGACCAGTTTTATATTCCGATGCTTCATTTCAGTTTCACTGTATCCCTTGGACCATCTTATTGACGATGAAACACAGAAATTGCATCGAATTAAATACAAAAGGCACAATGCCGACTTAAGTACAAGAAGACTGAATCTTCTTACTGTCTATGATTTGAACCTTTCCTGTGAGAGTAGTTTTAGATTCCGATGCTTCACTTCAGGTTTACTGTATCCCTTTGACCTTCTTATTGACGATGAAACACAGAAATTGCATCGGAATTAAATACAAAAGGCACAATGCCGACTTAAGTACAGGAGGACTAATTCTACTTACATTCTACGATTTGAACCTTTCCTGTGAGACCGGTTTCAGATTCCGATGCTTCACTTCAGGTTGACTGTATACCTTGGACCTTCTTATTGACGATGAAACACAGAAATTGCATCGGAATTAAATACAACGGGAAAAATGCCGACATAAGTACAAGAAGACTGACTCATCTTACCGTCTATGCTTTGAACCTTTCCAGTGAGACTAGTTTTAGATTCCGATGCTTCACTTCAGGTTTACTGTATCCCTTGGACCTCCTTACTGACGATAAAACACAGACATTGCATCGGAATTAAATACAAAAGCCTCAATGCCAATTAAGTACAAGAAGACTGACTCTTCTTTCTGTCTATGTTTTGAACCTGTCCTGCAAGACCACTTTTAGATTCCGATGCCTCACTTCAGGTTTATTGTATCCCTAGGACCTTCTTACTGACGATGAAACACAGAATTTGAATCGGAATTAAATACAAAATGCACAATGCCGACTTAAGTACATGAAGACTGACTCTTCTTACTGTCTATGTTATGAGCCTATCCTGTGAGACCAGTTTTAGATTCCGATGCTTCACTTCAGGTTTACTGTACATGCCTTGGTCCTTCTCATTGACGATGAAACACAGAAATTGCATCGGAATTCAATACAAAAGACACAATGCTGACTTAAGTACACGAGGGCTGTCTCTTCTTACATTCTATTTTTGAACCTTTCCTGTGAGACCAGTTTTAGATTCTGATGCTTCACTTGAGGTTTACTGTATCCCTTGGACCTTCGTATTGACGTTGAAACACAGAAATTGCATCGAAATTAAATACAAATGGCACAATGCCAACTTAAGTACAAGAGGACGTACTATTTTTACATTCTATGTTTTGAACCTTTCCTTTGAAATCAGTTTTATATTCCGATGCTTCATGTCAGTTTCACTGTATCCCTTGGACCATGTTATTGACGACGAAACACAGAAATAGCATCAGAATTAAATACAAAAGGCACAAAGCCGACTTAAGTACAAGAAGACTGACTCTTTTTACTGGTTTATTTCAAACTTTTCCTGCAAGACCAGATTTAGATTCCGATGCTTCACTTCAGGTTTAATGTATCCCTTGGACCATTATATTGACGATGAAGCACAGGAACTACATCGGAGTTAAATACAAAATGCACTATGCCGACTTAAGTACAAGTTGACTGACTCTTCTTACATTCTATGTTTCGAACCTTTCCTGTGAGACCAGTCTTAGATTCCGATGCTTCACTTCCGGTTTACTGTATCCCTTGGACTTTCATATTGACGATGAAACACAGAAATTGCATCGAAATTAAATACAAAACGCACAATGCCGACTCAAGTACAATCGGATTGACTGTTCTTCCATTCATTGATTTGAACCTATCCTGTGAGACCAGTTTTAGATTCCGATGCTTCACTTCACGTATACTGCATTCCTTGGACCATCTTATTGACGATGAAACACAGAAAATGCATCGGAATTAAATACAAAAGGCACAATGCCGAATGAAGTACAAGAAGACTGACTCTTCTTACTTTCTATGAATTGAACCTTTCCTGTGAGTCCAGCTTTAGATTCCGATGCTTCACTTCCGGTTTACTGTATCCCTTGCACCTTCTTACTGACGATGAAACACAGATATTGCATCGGAATTAAATACAAACGGCACAATGCCGCCTTAAGAAGAAGAAGACTGACTCTTCTTACGTTCTATGATTTGAGGATTTCCTGTGCGACCAGTTTTATATTCCGATGTTTCACTTCAAATTTACTGTATCCCTTGGACCTTCTTGTTGACGATGAAACACAGAAATTGCATCGGAATTACATACAAAAGGCACAATGCAGACTTAAGTAAAAGAAGACTGACTCTTCTAACTGGCTATGTTTTGAACCTTTCCTGTGAGACCAGTTTATAGTCCGATGCTTCACTTCAGGTTTACTGTATCCCTTCTCCTTCTTATTGACGATGAAACACAGAAAATGCATCGGAATTAAATACAAAAATCACAATGCCGAATTAAGTACAAGAAGACTGACTCTTCTTACTGTCTATGCTTTGAGCCTTTCCTGTCAGACCAGTTTTAAACATCGTAGCTTCGCTTCAGGTTTACTGTATCATTTGGACCTACATATTGACGATGAAACACAGAAATTACATCGGAATTAAATACAAAATGCACAATGCCGACTTAAGTACAAGAAGACTGACTCTTCTAACTGTCTATAATTTGAACCTTTCCTGTGAGACCAGTTTTAGATTCCGATACTTCACTTGAGGTTTACTGAATCCCTTGGCCCTTCGTATTGACGATAAAACACAGAAATTGCATCGGAATTAAATACAAAAGACACTATGCCGACTTACGTACAAGAGGATTCACTCTTCTCACTTTATATCATTTGAACCTTTCCTGTGAGACCTGTTTTAGATTCCGATACTTCACTTGAGGTTTACTGAATCCCTTGGCCCTTCTTATTGACGATGAAACACAGAAATTACATCGGAATTAAATACAAAATGCACAATGCCGACTTAAGTACAAGAAGACTGACTCTTCTAACTGTCTATAATTTGAACCTTTCCTGTGAGACCAGTTTTAGATTCCGATACTTCACTTGAGGTTTACTGAATCCCTTGGCCCTTCTTATTGACGATGAAACACAGAAATTGCGTCGGAATTAAATACAAAAGGCACAATGCCGACATAAGTACAAGAAGACTGACTCTTCCTACGTTCTATGATTTAAGGGTTTCCTGTGCGACCAGGTTTAGATTCCGATGTTTCACTTCAATTTTACTGTATCCCTTGGACCTTCTTATTGACGATGAAACACAGAAATTGCAGTGGAATTAGGTACAATAGGCACAAAGCCGACTTACGTACAAGAGGACTGACTCTACTTACATTCTATGATAGGAGCCTTTCCTCTGTCACCAGTTTTAGATTCCGATGCTTTACTTCAGGTTTACTGTATCCCTTGGACCTTCTTATTGACGATGAATCACAGAAATTGCAGCGGAATTAGGTACAATAGGCAAAATGCCGACTTACATACAAGAGGACTGACTCTTCTTACATTCTATGGTAGTAGCCTTTCCTCTGTCACCAGTTTTAGATTCCGATGCTTCACTTCAGGTTTACTGAATCCGTTGGACCTTCTTTTTGACGATGAACCACAAAAATTGCATCGGAATTAAATACAAAAGGCACAATCCCGACTTAAGTACAAGAGCATTGACTCTTCTTACATTCTATGATTTTAGCCTTTCGTGTGAGACCAGTTTTAGATACCGATGCTTCACTTCAGGTTCACTGTATCCCTTGGACCTTCTTATTAACGATGAAACACAGAAATAGCATCAGAATTAGATAAAAAAGGCACAATGCAGATTAAGTACAAGAGGACTCACTCTTCTTACGTTCTATGATTTGAACCTTTCCTGTGTACCAGTTTTAGATTACGAAGCTTCACTTCGGGTTTACTGTATCCCTTGGACCTTCTTATTGACGATGAATCACAGAAATTGCATCGGAATTAAATACAAAATGCACAATACCGACTTAAGTACAAGAAGACTGCCTCGTCTTACTGTCTATGCTTTGAACCTTTCCTGTGAGACTAGTTATAGATTCCGATGCTTCATTTCAGGTTTACTGTATCTCTTGGTCATTCTTTCTGACGATGAAACACAGAAATTGCATCGGAATGAAATACAAAAGGCACAATGCCAACTTAAGTACAAGAAGAGTAACTCGTACTACTGTCTATGTTTTGAACCTTTCGTGCAAGACCAGTTTTAGATTCCAATGCTTCACTTCAGGTTTACTGTATCCCTTCTCCTTCTTATTGACGATGAAACACAGAAATTGCAGCGGAATTAGGTACAATAGGCACAATGCCGACTTACGAACAACAGGACTGACTCTTCTTACATTCTATGATAGGAGCCTTTCCTCTGTGACCAGTTTTAGATTCCGATGCTTCACTTCAGGTTTACGTATTTCTTGGACCTTCTCATTGAAGATGAAACACAGAAATTGCATCGGAATTAAATACAAAAGGCACAATACCGACTTCAGTCCAAGAATTCTGATTGCTCTTACTGTCTATGCTTTGAACCTTTCCTGTGGGACAAGTTTTGTATTCCAAAGCCATACTTCAGGTTTACTGTACCATTTAAACCTTCCTATTGTCAATGAAAGACCAAAATTGCATCGGAATTAAATACAAAAGGCACAATGCCGACTTAAGTTCAAGAGGACTGACTCATCCTACATTCATTGTTTTAAACATTTCCTGTGAGACCAGTTTTAGATTCCGATGCTTCACTTCCGGTTTACTGTATCCCTTGGACCTCCTTAATGACGATGAAACACAGAAATTGCATCGGAATTAAATACAAAAGGCACAATGCCGACTTAAGTACAAGATGACTGACTCTTCTTACATTATACGATCTAAACCTTTCCTGTGAGACCAGTTTTATGTTCCGATGCTTCATTTCAGGTTTACTGTATCCCTTGGACCTTCGTATAGACGATGAAACACAGAAACTGAATCTGAATTAAATACAAAATGCATAATGCCGACTTAAGTACAAGAAGACTGACTCTTCTTACGGTCTACGTTTTGAACCTTTCCTGTGAGACCAGTTTTAGATTCCGATGCTTTACTTCAGGTTTACTGTATCCGTTGGACCTTCTTATTGACGATGAAACACAGAAATTGCATCGGAATTAATTACAAAAGGCACAATGCCGACCTAAGTACAAGAGGACTGACTCTTCTTACATTGTATGATTTGAAACTTTCCTGTGAGACCAGTTTTAGATTCCGATGCTGCACTTCAGGTTTACTGTATCTCTTGGACCTTCTTATTGATGATGAAACACAGAAATTGCATCGGAATTAAATGCAGAAGGCAAAATGCCGACTTAAGTACAAGGAGACTGACTCTAGGTACTGTCTATGCTTTGAACCTTTCCTGTGAGACCAGTTTTAGATTCCGATGCTTCACTTCGGGTTTACTGTATCCCTTGGACCTTCTTATTGACGATGAAACACAGAAATTGCATCGGAATTAAATACAACAGGAACAATACCGACTTAAGTACAAGAAGACTGCCTCTTCTTACTGTCTATGTTTTGAACCTTTAATGTATGACCAGTTATATATACCGATGCTTCACTTCAGGTTTACTGTATCCCTTGGACCTTCTTATTAACGATAAAACACCAAAAATGCATCGGAATTAAACACAAAAGGCACAATGATGACTTAAGTACAAGTAGACTGACTCTTCTTACTGTCTATGTTTTGAACCATTCCTGTGAGACCAGTTTTAGATTCCGATGCTTCACTTCCGGTTTACTGTATCCCTTGGACCTTCTTATTGACGATGAAACACAGAAATTGCATCGGAATTAAATACAAAAGGCACAATGCCGACTTAAGTACAAGAAGACTGACTCTTCTTACTGTCTGTGTTTTTAACCTTTCCTGTGAGACTGTTTTTAAATTCCGACGCTTCATTTCAGATTTACTGTATCCCTTGGACCTTCTTACTGACGATGAAACACAGAAATTGCATCGGAATCAAATACAAAAGGCACAATGCCGTCTTAAGTACAGGAAGACTGACTCTTCTTACAGTCTTTGTTTTGAACCTATAATGTAAGACCAGTTTTAGATACCGATGCTTCACTTCAGGTTTACTGCATCCCTTGAACCTTCTTATTGACGATAAAACACAGAAAATGCATCGGAATTAAATACAAAAGGCACAATGACGACTTAAGTACAAGTAGACTGACTCTTCTTACTGTCTATGTTTTGAACCATTCCTGTGAGACCAGTTTTAGATTCCGATGCTTCACTTCCGGTTTACTGTATCCCTTGGACCTTCTTATTGACGATGAAACACAGAAATTGCATCGGAATTAATTACAAAAGGCACAATGCCCACCTAAGTACAAGAGGACTGACTCTTCTTACATTGTATGATTTGAACCTTTCCTGTGAGACCAGTTTTAGATTCCGATGCTTCACTTCAGGTTTACTGTATCTCTTGGACCTTCTTATTGACGATGAAACACAGAAATTGCATCGGAATTAAATGCAACAGGCAAAATGCCGACTTAAGTACAAGGAGACTGACTCTTCTTACTGTCTATGTTTTGAACCTTTCCTGTGAGACTAGTTTTACATTCCGAAGCTTCAGGTTTACTGTATCCCTTTGACCTTCTTACTGACGATGAAATACGCAATTTGAATAGGAATTAAATACAAAAGGCATAATGCCGACTTAAGTACAAGAAGACTGACTCTTCTTACTGTCTATGTTTTGAACCTTTCCTGTGAGACCAGTTTTATTTTCCGATGCTTCACTTCAGGTTAACTGTATCCCTTGGACCTTCTTATTAACGAAGAAACACAGAAATTGCATCGGAATTAAATGCAGGAGGCAAAATGCCGACTTAAGTACAAGGAGACTGACTCTTCTTACTGTTTATATTTTTAACCTTTCCTGTGAGACCAGTTTAAGATTCCAATACTTCACTTCGGGTTTACTGTATCCCTTGGACCTTCTTATTGACGATGAAACACAGAAATTGCATCGGAATTAAATACAACAGGCACAATACCGACTTAAGTACAAGAAGACTGACTCTTCTTACTGTCTATGTTTTGAACCTTTCCTGTAAAACCAGTTTCAGATTCCGATGCTTGACGTCAAATTTACTGTATCATTTGAACCTTCATATGACGATGAAACACAGAAATTGCATCGGAATTAAAAACAAATGCCACAATGCCGACATAAGTACAAGAAGACTGACTCATCTTACTGTCTCTGTTTTGAACTTTTCCTGTGAGACCAGTTTATTTTCCGATGTTTCATTTCAGGTGTACTAAATCCCTTGGACCTTCTTACTGACCATGAAACACATAAATTTCAACGGAATTAAATACAAAAGGAACAATGCCGACTTAAGTACAAGAAGACTGAATCTTCTTACTGTCTATGTTCTGAGCCTTTCCTGTGAGACCAGTTTTAGACACCGATATTTTACTTCCGGTTTCCTGTATCCCTCGGACCTTCTTATTGACGATGAAACACAAATATTGCATCGGAATTAAATACAAAATGCACAATGCCGACGTAAGTGCAAGAGGACAGACTCTTCTTACATTCTATGATTTGAACCTATCCTGTGAGACCAGTTTTAGATACCGATGCTTCACTTCAGGTTTACTGCATCCCTTGAACCTTCTTATTGACGATAAAACACAGAAAATGCATCGGAATTAAATACAAAAGACACAATGACGACTTAAGTACAAGTAGACTGACACTTCTTACTGTCTATGTTTTGAACCTTTCCAGTGATAGCAGTTTTAGATTCCGATGCATCACTTCAGGTTTAGTGTAATCCTTGGACCATCTTATTGACGATCAAACATAGAAACAGCATCGGAATGAAATACAAAAGGCACAATGCCGTCTTTAGTACAAGAGGACTGACTCTTCTTACATTGTATGATTTGAACCTTTCCTGTGAGGTCAGTTTTAGATTCCGATGCTTCACTTCGGGTTTACTGTATCCCTCGGACATTCATATTGTCGATGAAACACAGAGATTGCATCGGAATGAAATTCAAAATGCACAATGCCGACTTAAGATCAAGAAGACTGACTCTTCTTACTGTCTAAATTTGAACCGTTCTTGTGGGATCAGTTTTAGATTCTGATGCTTCACTTCAGGTTTACTATATCCCTTGGACCTTCTTATTGATGATGAAACACAGAAATTGCATCGGAATTAAATGCAGAAGGCAAAATGCCGACTTAAGTACAAGGAGACTGACTCTTCTTACTGTTTATATTTTTAACCTTTCCTGTGAGACCAGTTTTATATTCCAATACTTCACTTCGGGTTTACTGTATCCCTTGGACCTTCTTATTGACGATGAAACACAGAAATTGCATCGGAATTAAATACAAAGGCACAATGCCCACTTAAGTACGAGAAGACTGGCTCTTCTTACTATCTACGTATTGAGCCTTTCCTGAGAGACCAGTTTTATATTCCGATGCTTCACTCCAGGTTTACTGTATCCCTTGAACCTTCATATTGACGATGAAACACAGAAATTGCATCGGAATGAAATACAAAAGGCACAATGCCGACTTAAGAACAAGAAGACTGTCTCTTCTTACTGTCTATGTTTTGAACCTGTCCTGTGAGACCAGTTTTAGATTCCGATGCTTCACTTCAGGACCTATAC
Source organism: Schistocerca americana (assembly GCF_021461395.2). Taxonomy (NCBI): domain Eukaryota; kingdom Metazoa; phylum Arthropoda; class Insecta; order Orthoptera; family Acrididae; genus Schistocerca; species Schistocerca americana. The sequence continues at coordinate 230,150,878 of NC_060127.1, read as the reverse complement.
ATGAGTATTGCTCATCAGTGTGGGATCCGTACCAGATCAGTCTGACGGAGGAGATAGAGAAGATCCAAAGAAGAGCGGCGCGTTTCGTCACAGGGTTATTTGGTAACCGTGATAGCGTTACGGAGATGTTTAATAAACTCAAGTGGCAGACTCTGCAAGGGAGGCGCTCTGCATCGCAGTGTAGCTTGCTCGCCAGGTTCCGAGAGGGTGCGTTTGTGGACGAGGTGTCGAATATATTGCTTCCCCTACTTATACCTCCCGAGGAGATCACGAATATAAAATTAGAGATATTAGAGCGCGCACGGAGGCTTTCAAACAGTCGTTCTTCCCGCGAACCATACGCGACTGGAACAGGAAAGGCAGGTAATGACAGTGGCACGTAAAGTGCCCTCCGCCACACACCGTTCGGTGGCTTGCGGAGTATCAATGTAGATGTAGATGTAGATGTAGATTACTGTATCCCTTGGACCTTCTTATTGACGATGAAACACAGAAATTGCATCGGAATGAAATACAAAGGGCACAATGCCGTCTTAAGAATAAGAAGACTGACTCTTCTTACTGTCTATGTTTTGAACCTTTCTTGTGAGACCAGTTTTAGATTCCGATGCTTCACTTCCGTTTTACTGTATCCCCTGGACCTTCTTATTGCCGAAGAAACACAGAAATTGCGTTAGAATTAATTACCAAAGGCACAATGCCGACTTAAGTACAAGGGGACTGACTCTTCTTACTTTCTATGATTTGAACCTTTCCTGTGAGACTAGTTTTAGATTCCGATGCTTCACTTCAGGTTTACTGTATCCCTTGGACCTTCTTATTGACGATGAAATACAGAAATTGCATTGAAATTAAATACAAAAGGCACAATGCCGACTTAAGTACCTTAAGACTGATTCTTCCTACTGTCTATGTTTTAAACCATTCCTGTGAGATAAGTTTTAGATTCCGATGCTTCACTTCAGGTACACTGTATTCCTAGGACCTTCTTATTGACGATGAAACACAGAAATTTCATCGGAATTAAATACAAAAGGCACAATGCAGACTTAAGCACAAGAAGATTGACTCTTCTTACCGTCGATGTTTTGAACCTTTATTGTAAGACCAGTTTTAGATACAGATGCTTCACTTCAGGTTTACTGTATCCCTTGGACCTTCTTATTGACGATGAAACACAAAAATTACATCGGAATTAAATACAAAATGCACAATGCCGACGTAAGTGCTAGAGGACCGACTTTTCTTACATTCTATGATTTGAACCCTTCCTGTGAGACCAGTTTTAGATTCCGATGCTTCACTTCAGGTTCAATGTATCCCTTAAACCTTCTTATTGACGATGAAACACAGATATTGCATCGGAATTAGATACAAAAGGCACAATGCCGATTAAGTACAAGAGGACTGACTCTTCTTACATTCTATGATATGAACCTTTCCTGTGTACCAGTTTTAGATTCCGATGCTTCACTTCAGAATTACTGTATCCCTTGGACCTTCTTATTGACGATGAAACACAGACATTGCTTCGGAATTAAAAACAAATGGCACAATGACGACATAAGTACAAGAAGACTGTCGCTTCTTACTGTCTATGTTTTAAACCTTTCCTGTGAGAGCAGTTTTAGATTCCGATGCTTCACTTCAGGTTAATGTAATCCTTGGACCTTCTTATTGACGATTAAACACAGAAATTGCATCGTAATGAAATACAAAAGGCACAATGCCGTCTTAAGTACAAGAGGACTGACTCTTCTTACATTGTATGATTTGAACCTTTTCTGTGAGATCAGTTTTAGATCCCGATGCTTCACTTCAGGTTTACTCTATCCCTTGGACCTTCATATTGACGATGAAACACTGAAATTGGATCGGTATTAAATACAAAAGGCACGATGCCCACTTAAGTACAAGAGGACTGACTGTTCTTACATTCTATGATTTGAAAATATCCTGTGAGACCAGTTTTAGATTCCGATGCTTCACTTATGGTTTACTGTATCCCTTGGACCATCTGATTGACGATGAGACACAGAAATTGCATCGGATTTCAATACAAAAGGCACAATGCCGACTTAAGAACCACAAGACTGACTCTTCTTTCTGTCTATGTTCTGAACCTTTCCTGTGAGACCAGTTTTAGATTCCGATGCTTCACTTCAGGACCTATACATGAGTATTGCTCATCAGTGTGGGATCCGTACCAGATCGGTCTAACGGAGGAAATAGAGAAGATCCAAAGAAGAGCGGCGCGTTTCGTCACAGGGTTATTTGGTAACCGTGATAGCGTTATGGAGATGTTTAATAAACTCAAGTGGCAGACTCTGCAAGAGGGGCGCTCTGCATCGCGGTGTAGCTTGCTCGCCAGGTTTCGAGAGGGTGCGTTTCTGGATGAGGTATCGAATATATTGCTTCCCCCTACTTATACCTCCCGAGGAGAGCACTAATATAAAATTAGAGATATTAGAGCGCGCACGGATGCTTTCAGACAGTCGTTCTTCCTGCGAACCATACGCAACTGGAACAGGAAAGGCAGGTAATTGCAGTGGCACGTAAAGTGCCCTCCGCCACACACCGTTGGGTGGCTTCCGGAGTATCAATGTAGATGTAGATGTAGATGTAGAATACTGTATCCCTTGGACCTTCTTATTGTAGATGAAACACAGAAATTGCATCGGAATGAAATACAAAGGACACAATGCCGACTTAAGAATAAGAAGACTGATCTTCTTACTGTCTATGTTTTGAACCTTTCTTGTGAGACCAGTTTTAGATTCCGATGCTTCACTTCAGTTTTACTGTATCCCTTGGAACTTCATATTGACGAAGAAACACAGAAATTGCATCGGAATGAAATACAAAAGGCCCAATGCCGACTTAATTACAAGAGGACTGACTTTTCTTACATTCTACGATTTGAACCTTTCCTGTGAGACCAGTTTTAGATTCCGAAGCTTCACTTCAGGTTTACTGTATCTCTTGGACCTTCTAATTGACGATGAAACACAGAAATTGCTTCGGAATTAAATACAAAAGGTATCATGCCGACTCTAGTACAAGTAGACTGACTCTTGTTACTGTCTATGTTTGAACCTTTCCTGTGAGACTAGTTTTAGATTCCGATGCTTCACTTCAGGTTTACTGTATCCCTTGGACCTTCTTATTGACGATGAAATACTGAAATTGCATTGGAATTAAATACAAAAGGCACAATGCCGACATAAGTACAGGAAGACTGACTCTTCTCATTGTCTATGTTTTGAACCTTTCCTGTGAGACCAGTTTTAGATACCGATGCTTCATTTCCGGTTTACTAAATCCCGTCGACCTTTCTTACAGACGATGAAACACAGAAATTTCATCGGAATTAAATACAAAAGGCAAAATGCTGAGTTAAGTACAAGAAGACTGACTCTTCTTACTGTCTATCTTTTGAACCTTTGCTGTGAGATCAGTTTTAGATTCCGATGCTTCCCTTCAGGTTCACTGTATTCCTAGGACCTTCTTATTGACGATGAAACACAGAAGTTTCATCGGAAATAAATACAAAAGGCACAATGCAGACTTAAGCACAAGAAGACTGACTCTTCTTACCGTCGATGTTTTGAACCTTTATTGTAAGACCAGATTTAGATACAGATGCTTCACTTCAGGTTTACTGTATCCCTTGGACCTTCTTACTGACGATGAAACACCGAAATTTCATCGGAATTAAATACAAAAGGCACAATGCCGACTTAAGTACAAGAAGACTGACTCTTCTTACTGTCTATTTTTTGAACCTTTCTTGTGAGACCAGTTTTAGATTCCGATGCTTCACTTCCGTTTTACTGTATCCCCTGGACCTTCTTATTGCCGAAGAAACACAGAAATTGCATTAGAATTAATTACCAAAGGCACAATGCCGACTTAAGTACAAGGGGACTGACTCATCTTACTTTCTATGATTTGAACCTTTCCTGTGAGACTAGTTTTAGATTCCGATGCTTCACTTCAGGTTTACTGTATCCCTTGGACCTTCTTATTGACGATGAAATACAGAAATTGCATTGAAATTAAATACAAAAGGCACAATGCCGACTTAAGTACCTTAAGACTGATTCTTCCTACTGTCTATGTTTTAAACCATTCCTGTGAGAGCAGTTTTAGATTCCGATGCTTCACTTCAGGTTTAGTGTAATCCTTGGACCTTCTTATTGACGATGAAACACAGAAATTGCATCGGAATTAAATACAAAAGGCAAAATGCTGAGTTAAGTACAAGAAGACTGACTCTTCTTACTGTCTATGCTTTGAAAATTTGCTGTGAGATAAGTTTTAGATTCCGATGCTTCACTTCAGGTACACTGTATTCCTAGGACCTTCTTATTGACGATGAAACACAGAAATTTCATCGGAATTAAATACAAAAGGCACAATGCAGACTTAAGCACAAGAAGATTGACTCTTCTTACCGTCGATGTTTTGAACCTTTATTGTAAGACCAGTTTTAGATACAGATGCTTCTTTTCAGGTTTACTGTATCCCTTGGACCTTCTTATTGACGATGAAACACAAAAATTACATCGGAATTAAATACAAAATGCACAATGCCGACGTAAGTGCTAGAGGACCGACTTTTCTTACATTCTATGATTTGAACCCTTCCTGTGAGACCAGTTTTAGATTCCGATGCTTCACTTCAGGTTCAATGTATCCCTTAAACCTTCTTATTGACGATGAAACACAGATATTGCATCGGAATTAGATACAAAAGGCACAATGCCGATTAAGTACAAGAGGACTGACTCTTCTTACATTCTATGATATGAACCTTTCCTGTGTACCAGTTTTAGATTTCGATGCTTCACTTCAGGTTTACTGTATCCCTAGGACCTCCTTGTTGACGATGAAACCCAGGAATTGCATCGGATGAAAAAGAGGTCTCAATGCCGACTTAGGTACAAGAAGACTGACCCTTCTTACTGTCTATGATTTGAACACTTCCTGTGAGATCAGTTTTAGATTCCAATGCTTAACTTCAGGTTTACTGTATCCCTTGTACCTTCTTATTGACGATGAAACACAGAAATTGCGGCGGATTTAAATACAAAATGCACAATGCCGACTTAAGTACAAGAAGACTGACTCTTCTTATTGACTATGTTTTGAACCTTTCCTGTGAGACCAGTTTTAGATTCCGATTATTGACTTCGGGTTTATTGTATCCCTTGGACCTTCTTATTGACGACGAAACACAGAAGTTGCATCGGAATTATATACAAACGGCACAATGCCGTCTTAAGTACAAGAGGACTGACTCTTCTTATTGACTATGTTTTGAACCTTTCCTGTGAGACCAGTTTTAGATTTCGATGCTTCACTTCAGGTTTACTGTATCCCTTGGACCACCTTGTTGACGATGAATCGCAGAAATTGCATCGGAATGAAATACAAAAGGCTCAATGCCGACTTTATTGCAAGAAGACTGACTCTTCTTACTGTCTATGATTTGAACCCTTACTGTGAGACCGATTTTAGATTCCCATGCTTAACTTCAAGTTTACTGTATCCCTTGGATCTTCCTATTGACGATGAAACACTGAAATTGCGTCGGAATTAAATACAAATGGCACAATGCCGACTTAAGTACAAGAAGACCGACTCTTCTTACTGCCTATGCTTTGAACCTTTCCTGTGAGTCCAGTTTAATATATCGATGCGTCACTGCAGGTTTACTGTATCGATTCTACCTTCTTATTCACGATGAAACACAGAAATTGCATCTGAATTAAATACAAAAGGCACAAAGCCGACTTAAGTACAACAAGACTGACTCTTCTTACTGGCTATGTTTTGAACCTCTCCTGTGCGACCCGTTTTAGATTCCGATGCTTCACTTCAGGTTCACTGTATCCCTTAAACCTTCTTATTGACGATGAAACACAGAAATTGAATTGGTATTAGATACAAAAGGCACAATGCCGATTAAGTACAAGAGGACTGACTCTTCTTACATTCTATGATTTGAACCTTTCCTGTGTACCAATTTTAGATTCCGATGCTTCACTTCAGGCGTAGTGTATCCCTTAGACATTTTTATTGACGATGAAACACAGAAATTGCATCGCAATTAAATACAAAAGGCACAATGCCGACTTAAGTACAAGAAGTCTGACTCTTCTTACTTTCTATGCCTTGAACATTTCCTGTGAGACCAGTTTCAGATTCCGATGCTTCACTTCAGGTTTACTGTATTCCTTGGACCATCTTATTGACGACGAAACACAGAAATTGCATTGGAACTAAATACAAAAGGCACAATGCCGAATTAAGTACAAGAAAACTGACTCTTCTTACAGTCTCTGTTTTGAACCTTTCCTATGAGACCAGTTTTAGATTCCGATGCTTCACTTCAGGTTTACTGTATCCCATGGACCTTCTTATTTAAGGTGTAACACAGAAATTGCATCGGAGTTAAATACAAACGGCACAATGCCGACTTAAGTACAAGAAGACTGACTCTTCTTACTGTCTAAGTTTTGAACCTTTCCTGTGAAACCAATTTTAGATTCCGATGCTTCACTTCAGGTTTACTGTATAACTTGGACCAACTTATTGACGATGAAACGCAGAAATTGCATCGGAAATAAATACAAAAGGCACAATGCCGACATATGTACAAGAGGACTGACTCTTCTTACATTCTCTGATTTGGACCTATCCTGTGTGTCCAGTTTTATATATCGATGCTTCACTTTAGGTTTACTGTATCCCTCTGACCATTTTCTTGACGATGAAACACATAAATTGCATCGGAATTAAATACAAAAGGCAAAATGCCGACTTAAGTACAAGAAGACTGACTCTTCTTACTGTCTATTTTTTGAACCTTTCCTGTGAGACCAGTTTTAAATTCCAATGCTTCACTTCAGGTTCACTGTATCCCTTGGACTTTCTTATTGACGACGAAACACAGAAATTGCATCGTAATTAAATACAAAACGCACAATGCCGAATTAAGTACAAAAAAACTGACTCTTCTTTCTGTCTATGTTTTGAACCTTTCCTGTGAGACCAGTTTTAGATTCCGATGTATCTCTTCAGGTGTACAGAATCCCTTGGACCTTCTTATTGACGATAAAACACAGAAATTGCATCGGAAATAACTATAACAGGCACAATGCCGACTTATGTACTAGAAGACTGACTCTTCTTACTGTCTATGTATTGAATCTTTCCTGTGAGACCAGTCTTAGATTCCGATGCTTGACTTCAGGTTTACTGTATTCGTTGGACCTTCTTATTGATGAAACACAGAAATTGCATCGGAATTAAATACAAAAGGCACAATGCCGCCTTAAGGACATGTAGACTGACTCTTCTTACTGTCTATGCTTTGAACCTTTCCTGTGAGACCAGTTTTGGATTCCGATGCTTCACATCAGGTTTACTGTATCCCTTTGAGCTTATTTTTGACGATGAAATACAGATATTACATTGGAATTAAGTACAAAAGACACAATGCCGACTTAAGTACAAGAAGACTGATTCTTCTTACTGTCTTTGCTTTCAACATTTCCTGTGAGACTAGTTATAGATTATGATGCTTCACTTCAGGTTTAATGTTTCCCTTGGACCATCTGATTGACGATGAAACACAGAAATTTCATCGGAATTAAATACAAAAGGCACAAAGCCGACTTAAGTACAACAAGACTGACTCTTCTTACTGGCTATGTTTTGAACCTCTCCTGTGCGACCCGTTTTAGATTCCGATGCTTCACTTCAGGTTCACTGTATCCCTTAATCCTTCTTATTGACGATGAAACACAGAAATTGAATTGGTATTAGATACAAAAGGCACAATGCCGATTAAGTACAAGAGGACTGACTCTTCTTACATTCTATGATTTGAACCTTTCCTGTGTACCAATTTTAGATTCCGATGCTTCACTTCAGGCGTAGTGTATCCCTTAGACATTTTTATTGACGATGAAACACAGAAATTGCATCGGAATTAAATACAAAAGGCACAATGCAGACTTAAGTACAAGAAGACTGACTGTTCTTACTGTCTATGTTTCAAACCTTTCCTGTAAGACCAGTTATACATTCCGATGCTTCACTTCAGTTTTAGTGTATCCCTTGGACCTTCTTATTTACGATGAGGCACAGAAATTGCTTCGGAATTAAATACAAAAGCCACAATGCTGACTTAAGTACAAGAAGCCTGGCTCCTCTTAATGTCAATGATTTGAGCCTCTCCTGTGAGACCAGTTTTACATTCCGATGCTTCACTTCAGGTTTACTATATCCCTTGGACCTTCATATTGACGATGAAACACAGAAATTGCATCGGAATTAAAAACAAATTGCACAAGACCGACTTAAGTAAAAGAAGACTGACTCTTCTTACTGTCTATGTTTTGAACCTTTCCTGTGAGACCAGTTTTCGATTCCGATGCTTCATTTGATGTTTTCTGTATCACTTGGACCTTCTTACTGACGAAGAAACACCGAAATTGTATCGGAATTAAATACAAAAGGCACAATGCCGACTTAAGTATAAGAAGACTGACTCTTCTTACAGTCTACGATTTGAGCCTTTCCTGTGAGACCAGTTTTAGAAGCCGATGCTTCACTTCAGGTTTACTGCATCCCTTGGACCTTCTCATTGACGATGAAACACAGAAATTGCATCGGAATTAAATACAAAAGGCACAAGAGGACTGACTCTTCTAACATTCTACGATTTGAACCTTTCCAGTGAGACCAGTTTTAGATTCCGATGCTTGCATCAGGTTTACTCTATCCCTTGGACCTTCATATTGACTATGAAACACAGAAATTGGATCGGTATTAAGTACAAAAGCCACGATGCCGACTTAAGTACAAGAGGACTGACCCTTCTTACATTCTATGATTTGAACCTTTCCTGTGAGACCAGTTTTAGATTCCGATGCTTCACTTCAGGTTTACTGTATCCCCTGGACCCCCTTGTTGACGATGAAGCACAGAAATTGCATTGGAATTAAATACAAACCGCAAGATGCCGACTTAAGTACAAGAAGACTGACTCTTCTAAACAGTCTATGATTTCAACGTTTCCTGTGAGACTGGTTTTCGATTCTGATGCTTCACTTCAGGTTGATTGTATCCCTTGGACCTTCTTACTGACGATGAAACACAGAAATTGCATCGGAATTAAATCCAGATGCACAATGCCGATTTAAGTACAAGAAGACTGACTCTTCTTGCTGTCTCTGTTTCGATCCTTTCAAGTAAGACCAGTTTTAGATTCCGATGCTTCAATTCAAATCTACTCTATCCCTTGGACCTTCATATTGACGATGAAACACAGAAATTGGATCGTTATTAAATACAAAAGTCACGATGAAGACTTTATTACAAGAGACTGACTCTTCTTACATTCAATGTTTTGAACCTTTCCTGTGAGACCAGTTTTAGATTCCGATGCTTCACTTCAGGTTTACTGTATCCCTTGGACCTCCTTGTTGACGATGAAGCACAGTAATTGCATTGGAATTATATACAAAATGCCGAATGCCGACATAAGTACAAGGAGACTGACTCTTCTTACAGTCTACGTTTTCAACCTTTCCTGTGAGACTAGTTTTAGATTCCGATGCTTCACTTCAGGTTTACTGTATCCCATGGACCTTGTTACTGATGATGAGAGACAGAAATTGCATCGGAATTAGATACAAAAGGCACAATGCCAACTTAAGTACAAGAAGACTGACTTTTCTTACTGTCTATGATTTGAACCTTTCCAGTAAGACCAGTTTTAGATACCGATGCTTCACTTCAGGGATACTGAATCCCTTGGACCTTCATATTGACGATGAAACACAGAAATTGCATCGGAATTAAAACCAAATGGCACAATGCCGACATAAGTACAAGAAGACTGACTCTTCTTAGTGTCTATGTTTTGAAAATTTCCTGAGAGATCAGTTTTAGATTCCGATGCTTCATTTCAGGTATACTGAATCCCTTGGACCTTCTTAATGACGATGAAACGCAGAAATTGCGTCGGAATTAAATACAAAAGGCACAATACCGACTTAAATACAAGAAGACTGACTCTTCATACTTCCTAAGGTTGGAACCTTTCCTGTGAGACCAGTTTTAGATTCCGATGCTTCACTTCAGGTTTACTGTATCCCTTGGACCTTCATATTGACGATGTAGCACAGAAATTGCATCGGAATTAAATGCAAAAGGCACAATGCCGACTTAAGTACAGGAGGACTGACACTTCTTTCATTCTAGGATTTGAACCCTTCCAGTGAGACCAGTTTTAGATTCCGATGCTTCACTTCAGGTTTACTGTATCCCTTGGACCATCATATTGACGATGAAACACAGAAATTGAATCGGTACTTTATACACAAGGCACAATGCCGACTTAAGTACAAGAGGACTGACTCTTCTTACATTCTGTGATTTGAACCTTTCCTGTAAGACCAGTTTTAGATTCCGATGCCTCACTTCAGGTTTAGTGTATCCCTTGGACCATCTTATTGACGATGAAACACAGAAATTGCATCAGAATTAAATACAAAAGGCACAATGCCGACTTAAGTACAACTAGACTGACTCTTCTTACAGTCTATGATTTGAACCTTTCCTGTGAGACCAGTTTTAGATTCCGTTGCTTCACTTCAGGTTTACTATATCGCTTGGACCTTCTTATTGACGATGAAACACGGAAATTGCATCGGAATTAAATAAAAAAGCACAGTGCCGACTTAAGTACAAGAAGACTGACTCTTCTTACATTCTATGTTTTGAATCTCGCCTGTCAGACCAGTTTTAGATTCCGATGCTTCACTTCAGGTTTACTGTATCCCCTGGACCTCTTTATTGACGAAGAAACACAGGAACTGCATCGGAATTAACTACAAAAGGCACAATGCCGACTTAAGTACAAGAGGACTGAATCTTCTTACATTCTATGATTTGAACCTTTCCTGTGAGACCAATTTTAGATTCCGATGCTTCACTTCAGGTTTACTGTATCCCTTGGACCTCCTTGTTACGATGAAGCACAGAAATTGCATTCGAATTATATACAAAAGCCAGAATGCCGACATAAGTACAAGGAGGCTGACTCTTCTTACAGTCTATGTTTTCAACCTTTCCTGTGAGACTATTTTTAGATTCCGATGCTTCACTTCAGGTTTACTGTATCCCATGGACCTTGTTACTGTCGATGAGACACAGAAATTACATCGGAATTAGATACAAAAGGCACAATGCCGACTTAAGTACAAGAAGACTGACTTTTCTTACTGTCTATGTTTTGAACCTTTGCAGTAAGACCAGTTTTAAATACCGATGCTTCACTTCAGGGTTACTGTATCCCTTGGACCTTAATATTGACGAGGAAACACAGAAATTGGATCGGTATTTTATACACAGCGCACAATGTCGACTTAAGTACAAGAGGACTGACTCTTCTTACATTCTGTGATTTGAACCTTTCCTGTAAGACCAGTTTTAGATTCCTTTGGTGTCACCGCCAAACACCACACTTGCTAGGTGGTAGATTAAATCGGCCGCGGTCCATTTAGTACATGTCGGACCCGCGTGTCGCCACTGTGTGATCGCAGACCTAGCGCCACCACAAGGCAGGTCTCGAGATACGATAAAGCACTCGGCAAAGTTGTACGACGACATTGCTAGCGACAATATGGACGAAGCCTTCCTCTCATTTGCCGAGAGACAGTTAGAATAGCCTTCGGCTAAGTCCATGGCTACGACCTAGCAAGGCGCCATTAGCCTTCCCTAGTTTGAGAGTTATCGTATAAATGTCTCAAGACGAACGCTGTATTCATCAAAGAATAAAAGTTAAGTATAAAGCAGCTACGTACTTTTCTTGCTACCATTCATTAGTTATCCTGTTCAGAAATGACGCCAGTAGGCGTGTGCCTTTCTTTCGGCTCCCTTCCCAGTGTGGCGTAGCAAGCTTGTTACGCCACAACAATTCCGCTGCTTCCCTTCAGGTTTAATGTATCCCTTGTACCTTCTTATTGATGATAAAACACAGAAATTGCATCGGAATTAAATAAAAAAGCACAATTCCGATTTAAGTACAAGAGGACTATTTCTTCTTACATTGTATGATTTGAACCTTTCCTGTGAGGCCAGTTTAGGATTCCGATGCTCCACTTCAGGTTTACTGTATCCCTTGGACCTTCTTAATGACGATGTAACACAGAATTTGCATCGGAAACAAATACAAAAGGCACAAAAACCGACTTAAGTACAAGAAGACTGACTCTTTTTACTGTCTATGATTTGAACCTTTCCTGTGAGACCAGTTTTAGATTACGATGCTCCACTTCAGGTTTACAGTATCTCTTGGACCTTCTTTTCTTGATGAAACTCAGAAATTGCATCGGAATTAAATATAAAAGGCACAATGCCGACTTAAGTACAAGAAGACTGACTCTTCTTACATTCAATGTTTTGAGCCTTTCCTGTGAAACCAGTTTCAGATTCCGAAGCTTCACTTCAGATTTACTGTATCCCTTGGACCTTCTTATTGTCGATGAAACATGTAAATGGAATCGGAATTAAATACAAAAGGCACAATTCCGAATTAAGTACAAGAAGTCAGACTCTTCAAATTCTCTAAGCTTTGAGCCTTTCCTGTGAGACCAGTTATAGATTCCTATGCTTCACTTCAGGTTTACTGTTTCCCTTGGACCATCTTATTGAAGCTGAAACACAGAAATTGCATCAGAATTAAATACAAAAGGCACAATGCCTACTTAAGTACAAGAGGACTGACTCTTCTTACTGTATATGTTTTGAACCATTAATGTGAGACCAGTTTTAGATTCCGATGCTTCACTTCAGGTTTACTGTATCCCTTGGACCTCCGTATTCACGATGAAACACAGAAAGTGCATCGGAATTAATTACAAAAGGCAGAATGCCGACTTAAGTACAAGAAGACTGACTCTTCCTACTGTCTATGTTTTGTACCTTTCTTGTGAGACCAGTTTTAGATTCCGATGCTTCACTTCAGGAATACTGTATCCCTTGGAGATTCTTATTGACGATGAAACACAGAAATTGCATCGGAACTAAATACAAAAGACACAATGATGACTTAAGTACAAAAGACTGCCTCTTCTTACTGTCTATGGTTTGAACCTTTACTGTGAGACCAGTTATAGATTCCGAAGCTTCACTTCACGTATACTGTATACCTTGGACCTTCATATTGACGATGAAACACAGAAATTGCATTGGAATTAAATACAAAGGGCACAATGCCGACTTAAGTACAAGAGGATTGACTCTTCTCACATTCTCTGATTTGATCCTCTCCTGTAAACCGGTTTTAGATTCCGATGCATCACTTCAGTTTTACTGTATCCCTTGGACCACCTTATTGTCGAAAAAACACAGAAATTGCATCGGAATTAAACACAAAAGGCACAATGCCGACCTAAGTACAAGAAGACTGACTCTTCTTATTGTCTATGATTTGAACCCTTCCTGTGAGACCAGTTTTATATTCCGATGCTTAACTTCAGGTTTTCTGCATCTCTTAGACCTTCGTTTTGACGATGAAACACAGAAATTGCATCGGAATTAATTACAAAAGGCACAATGCCGACTTAAGTACAAGAAGACTGACTCTTCATACATTCTATGATTTGAGCCTTTCCTCTGACTCCAGTTTTAAATATCGATGCTTCACTTCAGGTATACTGTATCCCTTGGACATTTTTTTGACGATGAAACTCGCAATTTGCATCGGAATTAAATATAAAAGGCACAATGCCGACGAAAGTACAAGAAGACGGACTCTTGTTACATTCTATGATTTGAGCCTTTCCTGTGAAACCAGTTTCAGATTCCGATGCTTCACTTCAGGTGTACTGTAGCCCTTGGACCTTCGTATTTACGATGAAACACAGAAATTGCATCGGAATTAAATACTAAAGCCACAATGCCGACTTAAGTACAAGATGACTGACTCTTCTTACCGTCTATGTTTTGAGCCTTTCCTGTGAGACCAGTTTTAGATTTGGGTACTTCACTTCAGGTTTACTGTATCCCTTGGACCTTGTAATTGACGATGAAACATAGAAATTGAATCGAAATTAAATACAAAAGGGACAATGCCGACTTAAGTACAAGCGGACTGACACTTCTTACATTACATAATTTGAACCATTCCTGTGAGACTAATTTTAGATTCCGATGCTTCACTTCAAGTTTACTATATTCCTTGGACCTTCTTATTGACGATGAAACACAGAAATTGCATCGGAATTAATTACAAAAGGCAAAATGCCGACTTAAGTAAAACGAAACTGACTCTTCTTGCTGTCTATGATTTAAACCTTTCCTGTGAGACCAGTTTTTGATTCCGATGCTTCACTTCAGGTTTAATGTATCACTTGGACCTTCTTATTGACGATGAAACACAGAAATTGCTTCGGAATTAAATACAAAAGGTAAAATGCCGACTCTAGTACAAGTAGACTGACTATTCTTACTGTCAATGTATGAACCTTTCCTGTGAGACTAGTTTTAGATTCCGATGCTTCACTTCAGGTATACTGTAGCCCTTGGACCATCTTACTGCAGAAGAAACACAGAATTTGCATCGGAATTAAATACAAAAGGCACAATGACGACTTAAGTACAAGAAGTCGGACTCTTCTCTCATTCTGTGATTTGAGCCTTTCCTGTGAGACCTGTTTTAGATTCCGATGTTTCACTTCAGGTTTACTGTATCCCTTGGACCTTCTTATTGACAATGAAACACAGAAATTGCATCGGAATTCAATACAAAAGGCCCAATGCCGACTTAAGTACAAGAGGACTGACTCTTCTTACATTCTATGATTTGAGCCTCTCCTCTGAGACCAGTTTTAGATATCGATGTTTCACTTCAGGTTTACTGTATCCCTTGGACCTTGTTATTGACGATGAAACTCAGAAATTGAATCGGAATTAAATACTAAAGGCACAATGCCGACTTAAGTACAAGACGACTGACTCTTCTTACATTGTATGATTTGAACCTTTCCTGTGAGACCTGTTTTAGTTTCCGATGCATCACTTCAGGTTTACTGTATCCCTTGGACCTTCTAATTGACGATGAAACACAGAAATTGCTTCGGAATTAAATACAAAATGTAAAATGCCGACTCTAGTATAAGTAGACTGACTCTTCTTACTGTCTATGTTTGAACCTTTCCTGTGAGACTAGTTTTAGATTCCGATGCTTCACTTCAGGGGTTCTGTAGCCCTTGGACCATCTTACTGACGATGAAATACAGAATTTGAATCGGAATTAAATACAAAAGGCACAATGACGACTTAAGTACAAGAAGCCGGCCTCTTCTCACATCTGTGTTTTGAGCCTTTCCTGTGAGACCAGTTTGACATTCCGATGTTTCACTTCAGAATTACTGTATCCCTTGGACCTTCTTACTGACGATGAAACTCAGAAATTGAATCGGAATTTAAAACTAAAGGCACAATGCCGACTTAAGTACAAGAACACTGACTCTTCTTAAATTCTATGATTTGAGCCATTCCTGTGAAACCAGTTTCAAATTCCGATGCTTCACTTCAGGTGTACTGTATCCCTTGGTCCTTCTTATTGACGATGAAACACAGAAATTGCATCGAATTTAAATACAAAAGGCACTATGTCGACATAAGTACAAATAGACTGACTCTTCTTACTGTCTATATTTTGAACCTTTCCTGTGAGACCAGTTTTAGATTCCGATTCTTCACTTCAGGTTTACTGTATCCCTTGGAGCTTCTTATTGGCGAAGAAACACAGAAATTGCATCGGATTTATATACAAAAGGCACAATGCCGACCTAAGTACAAGAAGACTGACTCTTCTTACTGTCTATGATTTGAACCTTTCCAGTGAGACCAGTTTTGGAGTCCGATGCTTCACTTCAGGTTTATTGTATCCCTTGGATCTTCTTATTGATGATGAAACACAGAAATTGCATCGGAATTAAATACAAAATGCAGAATGCCGACTTACGTACAAGAGGACTGACTCTTCTTACATTCTATGTTTTGAGCCTTACCTGTGAAACCAGTTTCAGATTCCGAAGCTTCACTTCAGGTTTACTGTATCCCTTGGACCTCCTTATTGTCGATGAAACACGTAAATTGAATCGGAATTAAATACAAAAGGCACAATGCCGAATTAAGTACAAGAATTCTGACTCTTCAAGCTCTCTATGCTTTGAGCCTTTCCTGTGAGACCAGTTATAGATTCCTATGCATCACTTCAGGTTTACTGCAACCCTTGGACCATCTTATTGACGCTGAAACACAGAAATTGCATCGGAATTAAATACAAAAGGCACAATGCCGACTTAAGTACAAGAAGACTGACTCTTCTTACTGTCCATGTTTTGTACTTTTCCTGTGAGACCAGTTTTAGATTCCGATGCTTCACTTCAGGTTTACTGTATCCCTTGGAGATTCTTATTGACGATGAAACACAGAAATTGCATCGGAACTAAATACAAAAGGCACAATGATGACTTAAGTACAAAAGACTGCCTCTTCTTACTGTCTATAGTTTGAACCTTTCCTCCGAGACCACTTATAGATTCCGAAGCTTCACTTCCGGTTTACTGTATCCCTTGGACCTTTGTATTGACGATGAAACACAGAAATTGCGTCGGAATTAAATACTAAAGGCACAATGCCGACTTAAGTACAAGAAGACTGTCTCTTCTTAGTGTCTATGTTTTGAACCTTTCCTTTGAGACCAGTCTTAGATTCCGATGCTTCATTTCAGGTATACTGTATACCTTCGACCTTCATATTGACGATGAAACACAGAAATTTCATCGGAATTAAATACAAAAGGCACAATGCCGACTTAAGTACAAGAGGACTGACTCTTTTCACATTCTCTGTTTTGAACCTTTCCTGTGAGAACAGTTTTAGATTCCGAGGTTTCACTTCAGGTTCACTGTATCCCTTGGACCATCTTATTGACGATGAAACAGATAAATTGCATCAGAATTAGATACAAACGGCACAATGCCGATTAAGTACAAGAGGATTGACTCTTCTTACATTCTATGATTTGATCCTCTCTAGTGTACCGGTTTTAGATTCCGATGCTTCACTTCAGTTTTACTGTATCCCTTGGATCAAATTATTGTCGAAAAAACACAGAAATTGCATCGGAATTAAATACAAAAGGCACAATGCCAACTTAATTACATAAAGACTGACTCTTCATACATTCTATGATTTGAGCCTTTCCTCTGACACCAGTTTTAGAGATCGATGCTTCACTTCAGGTATACTGTATCCCTTGGACATTTTTTTGACGATGAAACTCGCAATTTGCATCGGAATTAAATATAAAAAGCACAATGCCGACGTAAGTACAAGAAGACGGACTCTTCTTACATTCTATGATTTGAGCCTTTCCAGTGAGACCAGTTTTAGATTCCGATGCATCACTTCAGGTTTACTGTATCCCTTGGACCATCATATTGACGATGAAGCACAGATATTGGATCGGTATTAAATACAAAACGCACAATGCCGACTTAAGTACAAGAGGACTGACTCTTCATACATTCTACGATTTGAACCTTTCCAGTGAGACCACTTTTAGATTCCGATGCTTCACTTCAGGTTTAATGTATCCCTCGGACCTTCTAATTGACGATGAAACACAGAAATTGCTTCGGAATTAAATACAAAAGGTAAAATGCCGACTCTAGTACAAGTAGACTGACTCTTCTTACTGTCTATGTTTTAACCTTTCCCCGTGAGACCAGTTTTAGATTCCGAAGCTTCACTTCACGTTTACTGGACCCCTTGGACCTTCTTATTGATGGTGAAACACATAATTTGCATCGGAATTTAATACAAAATGCACAATGCCGACATAAGTACAAGAAGACTGACTCTTCTTACTGTCTACGATTTTAGCCTTTCCTGTGAAACCAGTTTTAGATTCCGATGCTTCACTTCAGGTTTACTGTATCACTTGGAACTTCTTATTGTCGATGAAACACAGAAATTGCATCGGAATCAAATACAAAAGGCACAATGCCGACATATAGTACAGGAGAACTGAAACTTCTTACATTCTATGATTTGAAGCTTTCCTGTGAGACCAGTTTTGGACTCTGATGCTTCACTTCAGGTTTACTGTATCCCGTGGACCTTCTTATTGACGATGAAACACAGAAAATGCATCGGAATTAAATACAACAGGCACAATGCCGTCTTAAGTACAAGAAGACTGACTCTTCTGACTGTATATGAATTGAACCATTCCTGTTAGACCAGTTTTAGATTCCGATGCTTCACTTCAGGTTTACTGTATCCCTTGGACCTTCATATTGACGATGAAACACAGAAATTGCATCGGAATTAAATACAAAAGGCACAATGCCGTCTTAAGTACAAGTACACTGACTCTTATTACTGTCTATGTTTTGAGCCTATCCTGTGTGACCAGTTTTAGATTCTGGTGCTTCACTTCAGGTTTACTGTATACCTTGGACCATCTTATTGACGATGAAACACAGAAATTGCGTTGGAGTTAAATACAAAAGGCCCGATGGCGATTTAAATACAAGAGGACTGACTCTTCTTACTGTCTAAGTTTGTACCTTTCCTATGAGACTAGTTTTAGATTCCGATGCTTTACTTCTGGTTTACTGTATCCCTTGGATCTTCTTATTGACGATGGAACACAGAAGTTGCATCGGAATTAAATAGAAAAGGCACAATACCGACATAAGTACAAGAGGACAGACTCTTCCTACATTCTATGATTTGAACCTTTCCTGTGAGACTAGTTTTAGATTCCGATGCTTCACTTCGGGATCACTGTATCCCTAGGACCTTCTTATTGTCGATGAAACACAAAAATTTCATCGGAATTAAATACAAAAGGCACAACAGCGATTTAAGTACAACAAGACTGACTCTTATTACTGTCTATGTTTTTAACCTTTCCTGTGAGACTAGTTTTAGATTCCGATGCTCCACATCAGGTTTACTGTATCCCTGGGACCTTTTTTTAACGATGAATCACTGAAATTGCCATCGAAATAAATACAAAAGGCACAATGCCGAATTAAGTACAAGAAGACTGACGCTTCTCACATTCTATGATTTGAGCCTTTCCTGTGAAACCAGTTCGAGATTCCGATGCTTCACTATCGGTGTACTGTATCCCTTGGACCTTCTTATTGACGATGAAACACAGAAATTGCATCGGAATGAAATACAAAAGGCACAATGCTGACTTAAGTTCAAGAGAACTCACTCTTCTTACTGTCTATGATTTGAACTTTTTCCTGTGAGTACCAGTTCTAGATTCCGTGCTTCACATCAGGTTTACTGTATCCCTTGGACCTTCTTATTGACGATGAAACACAGAAATTGCATCGGATTTAAATACAAAACGCAAAATGTCGAATTTAGTACAAGAAGCCTGACTCTTCTAACATTCTATGTTTTGAGCTTTTCCTTGAAACCAGTTTCAGATTCCGATGCTCCACTTCAGGTGTACTGTATCCCTTGGTCCTACTTATTCACGATGAAACACAGAAACTGCATCGGAATTAATTACAAAATGCACAATGCCGACTTAAGTACAAAAAGACTGACTCTTCTTACTGTCTATGATATGAACTTTTCCTGTGATACTTGTTTTAGATTTCGAGACTTCACTTCAGGTTTACTGTATCCCTTGGACCTTCTTATTGTCGATTAAACACAGATATTGCATCGGAATTTAATACAAAATGCACAATGCCGACATAGGTACAAGAAGACTGACTCTTCTTACTGTCTGCGTTTTGAGCCTTTCCTGTGAGACCAGATTTAGATTCCGATGCTTCACTTCAGGTTTACTGTATCCCTTGGACCTTCTTATTGACGATGAAACACAGAAATTGCATCGGAATCAAATACAAAAGGCACAATGCCGACATATAGAACAGGTGAACTGACACTTCATACATTCTATGATTTGAAGCTTTCCTGTGAGACCAGTTTTAGATTCAGATGCTTCACTTCGGGTTTACTGTATCCCTTGGACCTTCGTATTGATGATGAAACACAGCAATTGCATCGGAATTAAATACAAAAGGGAAAATGCCGATGTAAGTACAAGAAGACTGACCCTTCTTACTGTCTATTTTTTGAACCATTCCTGTGAGACTAGTTTTAGATTCCGATGCTTCACTTAAGGTTTACTGTATCCCTCGGACCTTATTACTGACGATGAAACACAGAGTTTGCAGCGGAATAAAATACAAAAGGCACAATGCCAACTTAAGTACAAGAAGACTGACTCTTCTTACTGTCTATGTTTTGAACCGTTCCTGTGAGACCAGTTTCAGATTCCGATGCTTCATTTCACGTTTACTGTATCCATTGGAAATTCTTATTGACGATGAGACACAGAAATTGCAACAGAAATAGATGCAAAATGCACAATGCCGTCTTAAGTACAAGAAGACTGACTCTTCTTACTGTCTATGTTTTGAACCTTTCCTGCGAGACAAGTTTTGGATTCCGATGCTTTACTTCAGGTTTGCTGTATCCTTTGGACCTTCGTATTGACGATGAAACACAGAAATTGCATCGGAATTAAATACAACAGGCAAAATGCCGACATAAGTACAAGAAGACTGACTCTTCTTACTCTCTATGCTTTGAACCTTTCCTGTGAGACTAGTTTTAGATTGCGATGCTTCACTTCAGGTTTACTGTATCCCTTGGACCTTCTTACTGACGATGAAACACAAACATTGCATCGGAATTAAATACAAAAGCGACAATGCCAATTAAGTACAAGAAGACTGACTCTTCTTTCTGTCTATGTTTTGAACCTGTCCTGCAAGACCAGTTTTAGATTCCGATGCCTCACTTCAGGTTTACTGTATATCTTGAACCTTCGTATTGACGTTGAAACACAGAAATTGCATCGAAATTAAATACAAATGGCACAATGCCAACTTAAGTACAAGAGGACTTACTATTTTTACATTCTATGCTTTGAACCCCTCGTTTGAGACCAGTTTTATATTCCGATGCTTCATTTCAGTTTCAGTGTATCCTTTGGACCATCTTATTGACGATGAAACACAGAAATTGCATCGGTATTAAATACAAAAGGCACAATGCCGACTTAAGTAGAATAGGATTGACTGTTCTTCCATTCATTGATTTGAACCTATCCTGTGAGACCAATTTTAGATTCCGATGCTTCACTTCAGGTATGCTGTATCCCTTGGACCATCTTATTGACGATGAAACACAGAAAATGCATCGGAATTAAATACAAAAGGCACAATACCAACTTAAGTACCAAAAGACTGACTCTTCTTACTGTCTATGTTCTGAACCCTTCCTGTGAGACAAGTTTTCTATTCCGATGCTTTACTTCAGGATTACTGTATCCCTTGGACATTCGTATTTTCGCTGAAACACTGAAATTGCATCGGAATTAAATACAAAATGCACTATGCCGACTTAAGTACAAGTTGACTGACTCTTCATACATTTTATGCTTCGAACCTTTCCTGTGAGACCAGTTTTAGATTCCGATGCTTCACTTCCGGTTTACTGTATCCCTTGGACCTTCATATTGACGGTGAAACACAGAAATTGCATCGAAATTAAATACAAAACGCACAATGCCGACTCAAGTAGAATAGGATTGACTGTTCTTCCATTCATTGATTTGAACCTATCCTGTGAGACCAATTTTAGATTCCGATGCTTCACTTCAGGTATGCTGTATCCCTTGGACCATCTTATTGACGATGAAACACAGAAAATGCATCGGAATTAAATACAAAAGGCACAATGCCGAATTAAGTACAAGAAGACTGACTCTTCTTACTTTCTATGATTTGACCCTTTCCTGTGAGTCCAGTTTTAGATTCCGAAGATTCACTTCAGGTTTACTGTATCCCTTGGACCGTATTAATGACGATGAAACACAGATGTTGCATCGGAATTAAATACAAACGGCACAATGCCGTCCTAAGTAGAAGAAGACTGACTCTTCTTACTGTCTATGTTTTGAGCCTTTCTTGTGAGGCCAGTTTTACATTCCGATGCTTCACCTCAGGTTTACTGAATATCCCTTCGACCGTCTCATTGACGATGAAACACAGAAATTGCATCGGAATTAAATACAAAAGGCACAATACCAACTTAAGTACAAAAAGACTGACTCTTCTTACTGTCTATGTTCTGAACCCTTCCTGTGAGACAAGTTTTCTATTCCGATGCTTTACTTCAGGATTACTGTATCCCTTGGACATTCGTATTGGCGCTGAAACACTGAAATTGCATCGGAATTAAATACAAAATGCACTATGCCGACTTAAGTACAAGTTGACTGACTCTTCATACATTTTATGCTTCGAACCTTTCCTGTGAGACCAGTTTTAGATTCCGATGCTTCACTTCCGGTTTACTGTATCCCTTGGACCTTCATATTGACGGTGAAACACAGAAATTGCATCGAAATTAAATACAAAACGCACAATGCCGACTCAAGTAGAATAGGATTGACTGTTCTTCCATTCATTGATTTGAACCTATCCTGTGAGACCAATTTTAGATTCCGATGCTTCACTTCAGGTATGCTGTATCCCTTGGACCATCTTATTGACGATGAAACACAGAAAATGCATCGGAATTAAATACAAAAGGCACAATGCCGAATTAAGTACAAGAAGACTGACTCTTCTTACTTTCTATGATTTGACCCTTTCCTGTGAGTCCAGTTTTAGATTCCGAAGATTCACTTCAGGTTTACTGTATCCCTTGGACCGTATTAATGACGATGAAACACAGATGTTGCATCGGAATTAAATACAAACGGCACAATGCCGTCCTAAGTAGAAGAAGACTGACTCTTTTTACTGTCTATGTTTTGAAAATTTCTTGTAAGACCAGTTTTAGATTCCGATGCTTCACTTCATGTTTACTGTATCTTTTGGACCTACATATTGACGATGAAACACAGCAGTTACAGCGGAATTAAATACAAAAGGCACAATGTCGACTTAAGTACAAGAAGACTGACTCTTCTTACATTCTATGATTTGAGTCTTTCCTGTGAAAGCAGTTTCAGATTCCGATGCTTCACTTCAGGTGTACTGTATTTCTTGGACCTTTTTATTGACGATGAAACACAGAAATTGCATCTAAATTAAAAACGAAAGGCACAATGCCGACTTAAGTACACCAAGACAGACACTTCTTACTGTCTATGTTTTGAGCCTTTCTTGTGAGGCCAGTTTTTGATTCCGATGCTTCACCTCAGGTTTACTGTATATCCCTTGGACCTTCTCATTGACGATGAAACACAGAAAATGCATCGGAATTAAATACAAAAGGCACAATACGGACTTAGGTACAACAAGACTGACTCTTCTTACTGTCTATGTTTTGAACCTTTCCTGTGAGACCAGTTTTAGATTCCGATACTTCACTTCGATTTTACTGTATCCCTTGGACCTTCTTATTGACGTCAAACATAGAAATTGCATCGAAATTAAATACAAATTGCACAATGACGACTTAAGTACAAGAGGACTAACTATTTTTTCATTCTATGTTTTCAACGTTTCCTGTGAGACCAGTTTTATATTCCGATGCTTCATTTCAGTTTCACTGTATCCCTTGGACCATCTTAATGACGATGAAACACAGAAATTGCATCGGAATTAAATACAAAAGGCACAATGGCGACTTAAGTAGAAGAAGACTGAATCTTCTTACTGTCTATGTTTTGAACCTTTCCTGTGAGACTAGTTTTAGATTCCGTGCTTCACTTAAGGTTTACTGTATCCCTCGGACTTTCTTATTGACGATGAAACACAGAAATTGCATCGGATTTAAAAACAAAACACAAAATGCCGAATTAAGTACAAGATGACTGAATCTTCTTACTGTCTATATTTTGAACTTTTCCTGTGAGACTTGTTTTAGATTTCGAGGCTTCACTTCAGGTTTACTGAATCCTTTGGACCTTCTTATTGCCGATTAAACACAGAAATTGCATCGGAATTTAATACAAAATGCACAATGCCGACATAAGTACAAGAAGACTGACTCTTCTTACTGTCTACGTTTTGAGCCTTTTCTATGAGACCAGTTTTAGATTCCGATGCTTCACTTCAGGTTAACTGTATCCCTCGGACCTTATTACTGACGATGAAACACAGAATTTGCATCGGAATAAAATACAAAAGGCACAATGCCAACTTAAGTACAAGAAGACTGACTCTTCTCACTGTCTATGGTTTGAATCGTTCCTGTGAGGCCAGTTTCAGATTCCGATGCTTCATTTCACGTTTACTGTATCCCTTGGACATTCTTATTGACGATGAGACACAGAAATTGCATCAGAATTAAATGCAAAATGCAAAATGCCGACTTAAGTACAAGAAGTCTGACTCTTCTTACAGTCTATGTTTTGAGCCTTTCTTGTGAGGCCAGTTTTAGATTCTGATGCTTCACCTCAGGTTTACTGTATATCCCTTGGACCTTCTCATTGACGATGAAACACAGACAATGCATCGGAATTGAATACAAAAGGCACAATACCGACTTAAGTACAAGAAGACTGACTCTTCTTACTGTCTATGATTTGAACCTTTCCTGCGCGACAAGTTTTGGATTCCGATGCTTTACTTCATGTTTGCTGTATCCTTTGGACCTTCGTATTGACGATGAAACACAGAAATTACATCGGAATTAAATACAACAGGCAAAATGCCGACATAAGTACAAGAAGACTGACTCTTCTTACTCTCAATGCTTTGAACCTTTCCTGTGAGACTAGTTTTAGATTCCGATGCTTCAGGTTTACTGTATCCCTTGGACCTTCTTACTGACGATGAAACACAAACATTCCATCGGAATTAAATACAAAAGCCACAATGCCAATTAAGTACAAGGAGACTGACTCATCTTTCTGTCTATGTTTTGAACCTGTCCTGCAAGACCAGTTTTAGATTCCGATGCCTCACTTCAGGTATACTGTATCCCTTGGACCTTCTTACTGTCGATGAAACACAGAAATTGCATCGGAATTAAATACAAAATGCACAATGCCGACTTAAGTACATGAACCCTGACTCTTCTTACTGTCTATGTTATGAGCCTTTCCTGTGAGACCAGTTTTAGATTCCGATGCTTCATTTCACGTTTACTGTATCCCTTGGACATTCTTATTGACGATGAGACACAGAAATTGCATTGGAATTGAATACAAATTGCACAATTCTGACTTAAGTACAAGAAGACTGACTCTTCTTACAGTCTATGTTTTGAGCCTTTCTTGTGAGTTCAGTTTTAGATTCCGATGCTTCACCTCAGGTTTACTGTATATCCCTTCGACCTTCTCATTGACGATGAAACACAGAAATTGCATCGGAATTAAATACAAAAGGCACAATACCGACTTAAGTACAAGAAGACTGACTCTTCTCACTTTATATGATTTGAACCTTTCCTGTGAGACCAGTTTTTGATTCCGATTCTTCACTTCAGGATTAATGTATCACTTGGACCTTCTTATTGACGATGAAACACAGAAATTGCATCGGAATGAAATACAAAATGCACAATGCCGACTTAAGTACAAGAAGACTGACTCTTCTTACTGTCTATGGTTTGAATCTTTCCTGTGAGACCAGTTTTAGATTCCGATGCTTCACTTCAGGTTTACTGTATCCTTTGGACCTTCTTATTGACGATGAAACACAGAAATTGCGTCGGAATTAAATACAAAAGGCACAATGCCGACTTAAGTACAAGAAGACTGACTCTTCTTACGTTCTATGATTTAAGGCTTTCCTGTGCGACCAGTTTTAGATTCCGATGTTTCACTTCAAGTTTACTGTATCCCTTGGACCTTCTTATTTACGATGAAACACAGACATTGCATCGGAATTAAAAACAAATGGCACAATGCCGACTTAAGTACAAGAAGACTGACTCTTCTTACTGTCTAGGTTTTGAACCTCTCCTGTGAGACCAGTTTTAGAGTCCGATGCTTCACTTCAGGTTTACGTATTTCTTGGACCTTCTCATTGATGATGAAACACAGAAATTGCAGCGGAATTAAATACAAAAGGCACAATACCGACTTAAGTACAAGAAGACTGACTCCTCTTACTGTCTATGTTTTGAACCTTTCCTGTAAGACCAGTTTTAGATTCCAAAGCTTCACTTCATGTTTACTGGACCCCTTGGACCTTCTTATTGACGGTGAAACACAGAAATTGCATCGGAATTAAATACAAAAGGCACAATGCCGACTTAAGTACAAGAAGACTAACTCTTCTTACTCTCTATGGTTTGAATCTTTCCTGTGAGACCAGTTTTAGATTCCGATGCTTCACTTCAGGTTTACTTATCCCTTGAACCTTCTTATTGACGATGAAACACAGAAATTGCATCGGAATTAGATCCAAAAGGCACAATGCCGACTTAAGTACAAGAAGACTGACTCTTCTTACATTCTATGATTTGAGACTTTCCTGTGAAACCAGTATCTGTTTCCGATGCTTCACTTCAGGTGTACTGTATACCTTGGACCTTCTTATTGACGATGAAACAAAGAAATTGCATGGGATTTAGAAACAAAACACAAAATGCCGAATTAAGTACAAGGAGACTGACTCGTCCTACTGTCTATGCTTTGAACCTTTCGTGCAAGACCAGTTGTAGATTTCGATGCTTCACTTCATGTTTACTGTATCCCTTGGACCTTCTTATTGACGATGAAACACTGAAACTGCATCGGAATTAATTACAAAAGGCACAATGCCGCCTTAAGTACATAAAGACTGACTCTTCTTACTGTCTACGTTTTCAGCCTTTCCTGTGAGACATTTTTCCATTCCGATGCTTCACTTCAGGATTACTGTATCACTTTGACCTTCTTATTGACGATGAAACACAGAAATTGCATCGGAATCAAATACAAAAGGAACAATGCCGACATATAGTACAGGAGAACTGACACTTCTTACATTCTATGATTTGAAGCTTTCCTGTGAGACCAGTTTTAGATTCCGATGCTTCACTACAGGTTTACTGGATCCCTTGGACCTTCTTATTGACGGTGAAACACAGAAATTGCATCGGAAATAAATACAAAAGGCACAATGCCGACTTAAGTACAAGAAGACTGACTCTTCTTACTGTCTATGTTTTGAACCTTTCCTGTGAGACAAGTTTTGGATTCCGATGCTTTACTTCTGGTTTGCTGTATCCTTTGGACCTTCGTATTGACGATGAAACACAGAAATTGCATCGGAATTAAATACAAAAGACACAATGGTGACTTAAGTACACGAGGACTGACTCTTCTTACATTCTATGTTTTGAACCTTTCCTGTGAGACCAGTTTTAGATTCCGATGCTTCACTTCAATTTTACTGTATCCCTTGGACCTTCCTATTGACGTTGAAACACAGAAATTGCATCGAAATTAAATACAAATAGCACAATGACGACTTAAGTACAAGAGGACTGGCTATTTTTACATTCTATGTTTTCAACCTTTCCTGTGAGACCAGTTTTATATTCCGATGCTTCATTTCAGTTTCACTGTATCCCTTGGACCATCTTATTGACGATGAAACACAGAAATTTCATCGGGATTAAATACAAAAGGCACAATGCCGACCTAAGTACAAGAAACTGAATCTTCTTACTGTCTATGTTTTGAACCTTTCCTGTGAGACTAGTTTTAGATTCCGATGCTTCACTTCAGGTTTACTGTAACCCTTGGACCTTCTTATTGACGATGAAACACAGAAATTGCATCGGAATTAAATACAAAAGGCACAATGCCGACTTAAGTACAAGAAGACTAACTCTTCTTACTCTCTATGGTTTGAACCTTTCATGTGAGACCAGTTTTAGATTCCGACGCTTCACTTCAGGTTTACTGTATCCCTTGAACCTTGTTATTGACGATGAAACACAGAAATTGCATCGGAATTAGATACAAAATGCACAATGCAGACTTAAGTACAAGAAGACTGACTCTTCTTACATTCTATGATTTGAGACTTTCCTGTGAAACCAGTATCTGTTTCCGATGCTTCACTTCAGGTGTACTGTATACCTTGGACCTTCTTATTGACGATGAAACATAGAAATTGCATCGGATTTAAAAACAAAACACAGAATGCCGAATTAAGTATAAGACGACTGACTCGTCCTACTGTCTATGTTTTGAACCTTTCGTGCAAGACCAGTTGTTGATTACAATGCATCACTTCATGTTTACTGTATCCCTTGGACCTTCTTATTGACGATGAAACACTGAAATAGCATCGGAATTAAATACAAAAGGCACAATGCCGACTTAAGTACAAGAGAACTGACTCTTCTTACTGTCTATGATTTGAACCTTTCCTGTGAGTACCAGTTCTAGACTCCGTGCTTCACTTCAGGTTTACTGTATCCCTTGGACCTTCTTATTGACAATGAACCACAGAAATTACATCGGATTTAAAAACAAAACACAAAATGCCGAATCAAGTACAAGATGACTGACTCTTCTTACATTCTATGTTTTGAGCTTTTCCTGTGAAACCAGTTTCAGATTCCGATGCTTCTCTTCAGGTGTACTATATCCCTTGGACATACTTATTGACGATGAAACACTGAAACTGCATGGGAATTAATTACAAAAGGCACAATGCCGCCTTAAGTCCATAAAGACTGACTCTTCTTACTGTCTATGTTTTGAACATTTCCTGTGAGACTTGTTTTAGATTTCGAGGCTTCACTTCAGGTTTACTGTATCCCTTGGACCTTCTTATTGCCGATTAAACATAGAAATTGCATCGGAATTTAATACAAAATGCACAATGCCGACATAAGTACCAGAAGACAGCCTCTTCTTACTCTCTACGTTTTGAGCCTTTCCTGTGAGACCAGTTTTAGATTCCGATGCTTCTCTTCAGGTTTACTGTATCACTTGGACCTTCTTATTGACGATGAAACAAAGAAATTGCATCGGACTCAAATACAAAATGCACAATGCCGACATATAGTATAGGAGAACTGACACTTCTTACATTCTATGATATGAAGCTTTCCTGTGAGACCAGTTTTAGATTCCGATGCTTCACTTCAGGATTACTGTATCCCTTGGACCTTCGTATTGACGATGAAACACAGCAATTGCATCGGAATTAAATACAAAAGACAAAATGCCGATGTAAGTACAAGAAGACTGACCCTTCATACTGTCTATTGTTTGAACCATTCCTATGAGACTAGTTTTAGATTCCGATGGTTTACTTCAGGTTTACTGTATCCCTCGGACCTACTTACTGACGATGAAACACAGAATTTGCATCGGAATTAAATACAAAAGGCACAATGCCAACTTAAGTACAAGAAGACTGACTCTTCTTACTGTCTATGTTTTGAATCTTTCCAGCATGACCAGTTTTAGATTCCGATGTTTCACTTCAGGTTTACTGTATCCCTTGGACCATCATATTGACGATGAAACACAGAAACTGCATTCTAATTAAATACAAAAGGCACAATGCCGACTTAAGTACAAGAAGACTGACTCTTCTTACTGTCTATGGTTTGAACCTTTCCTGGGAGGCCAGTTTTAGATTTCGATGCTTCACCTCAGGTTTGCTGTATATCCCTTGGACCTTCTCATTGACGTTGAAACACAGACATTGCATCGGAATTAAATACAAAAGGTACAATACCGACTAAAGTACAAGAAGACTGACTCTTCTTACTTTCTATGTTTTGAACCTTTCCTGTGAGACATGTTTTGGATTCCGATGCTTTACTTCTGGTTTGCTGTATCCTTTGGACCTTCGTATTGACGATGAAACACAGAAATTGCATCAGAATTAAATACAAAAGACACAACGCTGACTTAAGTACACGAGGACTGACTCTTCTTACATTCTATGTTCTGAACCTTTCCTGTGAGACCAGTTTTAGATTCTGATGCTTCACTTAAATTTTACTGTATCCCTTGGACCTTCTTTTTGACGTTGAAACACAGAAATTGCATCGAAATTAAATACAAATGGCACAATGACGACTTAAGTACAAGAGGACTGAATCTTTTTACTGTCTATGTTTGGAACCATTCCTGTGAGACTAGTTTTAGATTCCGATGCTTCACTTCAGGTTTACTGTATCCCTTGGACCTTCTTATTGACGATGAAACACAGAAATTGCATCGGAATTAAATACAACAGGCAAAATACCGACATAAGTACAAGAAGACTGACTCTTCTTACCGTCTATGATTTGAACCTTTCCAGTGAGACTAGTTTTAGATTCCGATGCTTCACTTCAGGTTTACTGTATCCCTTGGACCTCCTTACTGACGATAAATCACAGATATTGAATCGGAATTAAATACAAAAGCCCCAATGCCAATTAAGTACAAGAAGACTGACTCTTATTTCTGTCTATGTTTTGAACCTGTCCTGCAAGACCAGTTTTAGATTCCGATGCCTCACTTCGGGTTTACTGTATCCCTTGGACCTTCTTACTGACGATGAAACACAGAAATTGCATCGGAATTAAATACAAAATGCACAATGCCGACTTAAATACAAGAAGAATGACTCTTCTAACTGTCTATAATTTGAACCTTTCCTGTGAGACCAGTTTTAGATTCCGATGCTTCACTTGAGGTTTACTGAATCCCTTGGCCCTTCGTATTGACGATAAAACTCAGAAAGTGCATCGGGATTAAATACAAAAGGCACAATGCCGACTTACGTACAAGAGGACTGACTCTTCTCACTTTATATGATTTGAACCTTTCCTGTGAGACCAGTTTTTGATTCCGATGCTTCACTTCAGGTTTAATGTATCACTTGGACCTTCTTATTGACGATGAAACACGGAAATTGCATCGGAATGAAATACAAAATGCACAAAGCCGACAAAAGTACAAGAAGACTGACTCTTCTTACTGTCTATGGTTTGAATCTTTCCTGTGAGACCAGTTTTAGATTCCGATGCTTCACTTCAGGTTTACTGGATCCCTTGGTCCTTCTCATTGACGATGAAACACAGAAATTGCGTCGGAATTAAATACAAAAGGCACAATGCCGATTTAAGTACAAGAAGACTGACTCTTCTTACGTTCTATGATTTGAGGCTTTCATGTGCGAACAGTTTTAGATTCCGATGTTTCACTTCAAGTTTACTGTAGCCCTTCGACCTTCTTATTGACGATGAAACACGGAAATTGCATCGGAATTAAAAACAAATGGCACAATGCGGACTTAAATAAAAGAAGACTGACTCTTCTTACTATCTAGGTTTTGAACCTTTCCTGTGAGACCAGTTTTTGATTCCGATGCTTCACTTCAGGTTTAATGTATCACTTGGACCTTCTTATTGACGATGAAACACGGAAATTGCATCGGAATGAAATACAAAATGCACAAAGCCGACAAAAGTACAAGAAGACTGACTCTTCTTACTGTCTATGGTTTGAATCTTTCCTGTGAGACCAGTTTTAGATTCCGATGCTTCACTTCAGGTTTACTGGATCCCTTGGACCTTCTTATTGACGGTGAAACACAGAAATTGCTTCGGAATGAAATACAAAAGGCACAATGCCGACTTAAGTACAAGAAGACTAACTCTTCTTACTCTCTATGGTTTGAACCTTTCCTGTGACACCAGTTTTTGATTCCGATGCTTCACTTCAGGTTTACTGTATCCCTTGTACCTTGTTATTGACGATGAAACACAGAAATTGCATCGGAATTAGATACAAAAGGCACAATGCCGACTTAAGTACAAGAAAACTGACTCTTCTTACATTCTATGATTTGAGACTTTATTGTGAAACCAGTATCTGTTTCCGATGCTTCACTTCAGGTGTACTGTATACCTTGGACCTTCTTATTGACGATGAAACATAGAAATTGCATCGGATTTAAAAACAAAACAAAAAATGCCGAATTAAGTACAAGAAGACTGACTTGTCCTACTGTCTATGTTTTGAACCAATCGTGCAAGACCAGTTATAGATTCCGATGCTTCACTTCATGTTTACTGTATCCCTTGGACCTTATTATTGACGATGAAACACAGAAATTGCATCGGAATTAAATACAAAAGGCACAATGCCGACTTAAGTACAAGAGAACTGACTCTTCTTACTGTCTATGATTTGAACCTTTCCTGTGAGTACCAGTTCTAGATTCAGTGCTTCACTTCAGGTTTACTGTATCCCTTGGACCTTCTTATTGACGATGAAACACAGAAATTGCATCGGATATAAAAACAATACACAAAAAGCCGAATTAAGTACAAGATGACTGACTCTTCTTACATTCTATGTTTTGAGCTTTTCCTGTGAAACCAGTTTCTGATTCCGATGCTTCACTTCTGGTTTACTGTACCCCTTCTCCTTCTTATTGACGATGAAACACAGAAATTGCAGCGGAATTGTGTACAATAGGCACAATGCCGACATACGTACAAGAGGACTGCCTCTTCTTACATTCTATGATAGGAGCCTTTCCTCTGTGACCAGTTTTAGATTCCGATGCTTCACTTCAGGTTTACTGTATCCCTTGGACCTTCTTTTTGACTATGAACCACAGAAATTGCATCGGAATTAAATACAAAAGGCACAATCCCGACTTAAGTACAAGAGGATTGACTCTTCTTACATTCAATGATTTTAGCCTTTCGCATGAGACCAGTTTTAGATACCGATGCTTCACTTCAGGTTCACTGTATCCCTTGGACCTTCTTATTAACGATGAAACACAGAAATAGCATCAGAATTAGATAAAAAATACACAATGCAGATTAAGTACAAGAGGACTGACTCTTCTTACATTCTATGATTTCAACCTTTCCTGTGTACCAGTTTTAGATTACGATGCTTCATTTTGGGTTTACTGTATCCCTTGGACCTTCTTATTGACGATAAATCACAGAAATTGCATCGGAATTAAATACAAAATGCACAATACCGACTTAAGTACAAGAAAAGTGTCTCCTCTTACTGTCTATGTTTTAAACCTTTCCTGGGAGACCAGTTTTAGATTCCGATGCTTCATTTCACGTTTACTGTATCCCTTGGACATTCCTATAGACGATGAGACACAGAAATTGCATCAGAAATAAATAGTTTAGAACCTTTCCTGTGAGACAAGTTTTGAATTCCGATGCTTTACTTCTGGTTTGCTGTATCCTTTGGACCTTCGTATTGACGATGAAACACAGAAATTGCATCGGAATTAAATACAAAAGACACAATGCTGACTTAAGTACGCGTGGACTGACTCTTCTTACATTCTATGTTTTGAACCATTCCTGTGAGACCAGTTTTAGATTCCGATGCTTCACTTCTATTTTACTGTATCCCTTGGACCTTCTTATTCACGTTGAAACACAGAAATTGCATCGAAGTTAAATACAAATGGCACAATAACGACTTAAGTAGAAAAGGACTGACTATTTTTACAGTCTATGTTTTCAACCTTTCCTGTGAGACCAGTTTTATATTCCGATGCTTCATTTCAGTTTCACTGTATCCCTTGGACCATCTTATTGACGATGAAACACAGAAATTGCATCGGAATTAAATACAAAAGGCACAATGCCGACTTAAGTACAAGAAGACTGAATCTTCTTACTGTCTATGATTTGAACCTTTCCTGTGAGAGTAGTTTTAGATTCCGATGCTTCACTTCAGGTTTACTGTATCCCTTTGACCTTCTTATTGACGATGAAACACAGAAATTGCATCGGAATTAAATACCAAAGGCACAATGCCGACTTAAGTACAGGAGGACTAACTCTACATACATTCTACGATTTGAACCTTTCCTCTGAGACCAGTTTTAGATTCCGATGCTTCACTTCAGGTTTACTGTACATGCCTTGGACCTTCTCATTGACGATGAAACACAGAAATTGCATCGGAATTCAATACAAAAGACACAATGCTGACTTAAGTACACGAGGACTGTCTCTTCTTACATTCTATTTTTGAACCTTTCCTGTGAGACCAGTTTTAGATTCTGATGCTTCACTTGAGGTTTACTGTATCCCTTGGACCTTCGTATTGACGTTGAAACACAGAAATTGCATCGAAATTAAATACAAATGGCACAATACCAACTTAAGTACCAGAGGACTTACTATTTTTACATTCTATGTTTTGAACCTTTCCTTTGAAATCAGTTTTATATTCCGATGCTTCATTTCAGTTTCACTGTATCCCTTGGACCATGTTATTGACGATGAAACACAGAAATTGCATCAGAATTAAATACAAAAGGCACAAAGCCGACTTAAGTACAAGAAGACTGACTCTTCTTACTGGTTTATTTTAATCTTTTCCTGCAAGACCAGATTTTGATTCCGATGCTTCACTTCAGGTTTAATGTATCCCTTGGACCATTATATTGACGATGAAGCACAGGAACTGCATCGGAGTTAAATACAAAATGCACTATGCCGACTTAAGTACAAGTTGACTGACTCTTCTTACATTCTATGTTTCGAACCTTTCCTGTGAGACCAGTCTTAGATTCCGATGCTTCACTTCCGGTTTACTGTATCCCTTGGACTTTCATATTGACGATGAAACACAGAAATTGCATCGAAATTAAATACAAAACGCACAATGCCGACTCAAGTACAATCGGATTGACTGTTCTTCCGTTCATTGATTTGAACCTATCCTGTGAGACCAGTTTTAGATTCCGATGCTTCACTTCACGTATACTGCATTCCTTGGACCATCTTATTGACAATGAAACACAGAAAATGCATCGGAATTAAATACAAAAGGCACAATGCCGAATTAAGTACTAGAAGACTGACTCTTCTTACTTTCTATGATTTGAACCTTTCCTGTGAGTCCAGCTTTAGATTCCGATGCTTCACTTCCGGTTTACTGTATCCCTTGCACCTTCTTACTGACGATGAAACACAGATATTGCATCGGAATTAAATACAAACGGCACAATGCCGCCTTAAGTAGAAGAAGACTGACTCTTCTTACGTTCTATGATTTGAGGATTTCCTGTGCGACCAGTTTTAGATTCCGATGTTTCACTTCAAATTTACTGTATCCCTTGGACCTTCTTGTTGACGATGAAACACAGAAATTGCATCGGAATTACATACAAAAGGCACAATGCAGACTTAAGTAAAAGAAAACTGACTCTTCTAACTGGCTATGTTTTGAACCTTTCCTGTGAGACCAGTTTATAATCCGATGCTTCACTTCAAGTTTAATGTATCCCTTCTCCTTCTTATTGACGATGAAACACAGAAAATGCATCGGAATTAAATACAAAAATCACAATGCCGAATTAAGTACAAGAAGACTGACTCTTCTTACTGTCTATGCTTTGAGCCTTTCCTGTGAGACCAGTTTTAAACATCGTAGCTTCACTTCAGGTTTACTGTATCCCTTGGACCTTCTTACTGACGATGAAACACAGAAATTGCATCGGAATTAAATACAAAATGTACAATGCCGACTTAACTACAAGAGGACTGCCTCTTCTTACATTCTATGACAGGAGCCTTTCCTCTGTGACCAGTTTTAGATTCCGATGTTTCACTTCAGGTTTACTGTATCCCTTGGACCATCTTTTTGACGATGAACCACAGAAATTGCATCGGAATTAAATACAAAATGCACAATCCAGACTTAAGTACGAGAGGATTGACTCTTCTTACATTCTATGATTTTAGCCTTTCGCATAAGACATGTTTTAGATACCGATGCCTCACTTCAGGTTCACTGTATCCCTTGGACCTTCTTATTAACGATGAAACACAGAAATAGCATCAGAATTAGATAAAAAAGGCACAATGAAGATTAAGTACAAGAGGACTGACTCTTCTTACATTCTATGATTTGAACCTTTCCTGTTTACCAGTTTTAGATTACGATGCTTCATTTTGGGTTTACTGTATCCCTTGGACCTTCTTATTGACGATAAATCACAGAAATTGCATCGGAATTAAATACAAAATGCACAATACCGACTTAAGTACAAGAAAACTGACTCCTCTTACTGTCTATGTTTTGAACCTTTCCTGTATGACCAGTTTCAGATTCCGATGCTTCACATCAGGTATACTGTAACCCTTGGACCATCTTATTGACGATGAAACACAGATATCCATCGGAATTAATTACAAAAGGCATAATGCCGAATTAAGTACAAGAAAACTGACTCTTCTTACTTTCAATGTTTTGAACCTTTCCTGTGAGTCCAGCTTTAGATTCCGATGCTTCACTTCAGGTATACTGTATCATTTGGACCTACATATTGATGATGAAACACAGAAATTACATCGGAATTAAATACAAAAGGCACAATGTCGACTTAAGTACAAGAAGACTGACTCTTCTTACATTCTATGATTTGAGTCTTCCCTGTGAAACCAGTTTCAGATTCCGATGCTTCACTTCAGGTGTACTGTATCCCTTGGACCTTTTTATTGACGATGAAACACAGAAATTGCATCGGAATTAAATACAAAATACACAATGTCGACTTAAGTACAAGAAGACTGACTCTTCTAACTGTCTATAATTTGAACCTTTCCTGTGAGACCAGTTTTAGATTCCGATACTTCACTTGAGGTTTACTGAATCCCTTGGCCCTTCGTATTGACGATAAAACACAGAAATTGCATCGGAATTAAATACAAAAGACACTATGCCGTCTTACGTACAAGAGGATTGACTCTTCTCACTTTATATCATTTGAACCTTTCCTGTGAGACCTGTTTTAGATTCCGATGCTTCACTTCAGGTTCACTGTATCCCTTGGTCCTTCTTATTAACGATGAAACACAGAAATAGCATCTGAATTAGATAAAAAAGGCACAATGCAGATTAAGTACAAGAGGACTGACTCTTCTTACGTTCTATGATTTGAACCTTTCCTGTGTACCAGTTTTAGATTACGATGCTTCACTTCAGGTTCACTGTATCCCTTGGACCTTCTTGTTAACGATGAAACACAGAAATAGCATCAGAATTAGATAAAAAAGGCACAATGCAGATTAAGTACAAGAGGACTGACTCTTCTTACGTTCTATGATTTGAACCTATCCTGTGAGACCAGTTTTAGATTCCGATGCTTCACTTCACGTATACTGCATTCCTTGGACCATCTTATTGACAATGAAACACAGAAAATGCATCGGAATTAAATACAAAAGGCACAATGCCGAATTAAGTACAAGAAGACTGACTCTTCTTACTTTCTATGATTTGAACCTTTCCTGTGAGACCAGTTTATAATCCGATGCTTCACTTCAGGTTTACTGTATCCCCTCTCCTTCTTATTGACGATGAAACACAGAAAATGGATCGGAATTAAATACAAAAATCACAATGCCGAATTAAGTACAAGAAGACTGACTCTTCTTACTGTCTATGCTTTGAGCCTTTCCTGTGAGGCCAGTTTTAAACATCGTGGCTTCACTTCAGGTTTACTGTATCCCTTGGACCTTCTTACTGACGATGAAACACAGAAATTGCATCGGAATTAAATACAAAATGTACAATGCCGACTTAACTACAAGAGGACAGCCTCTTCTTACATTCTATGACAGGAGCCTTTCCTCTGTGACCAGTTTTAATTTCCGATGTTTCACTTCAGGTTTACTGTATCCCTTGGACCATCTTTTTGACGATGAACCACAGAAATT
The DNA here is from genome assembly GCF_021461395.2 of Schistocerca americana. Classification (NCBI taxonomy): domain Eukaryota; kingdom Metazoa; phylum Arthropoda; class Insecta; order Orthoptera; family Acrididae; genus Schistocerca; species Schistocerca americana. Next base: position 230,113,093 of record NC_060127.1, on the reverse strand, counting down.
GCATCGGAATTAAATACAAAACGCACAATCCCGACTTAAGTACAAGAGGATTGACTCTTCTTACATTCTATGATTTTAGCCTTTCGCATGAGACCAGTTTTAGATACCGATGCCTCACTTCAGGTTCACTGTATCCCTTGGACCTTCTTATTAACGATGAAACACAGAAATAGCATCAGAATTAGATAAAAAAGGCACAATGCAGATTAAGTACAAGAGGACTGACTCTTCTTACATTCTATGATTTGAACCTTTCCTGTTTACCAGTTTTAGATTACGATGCTTCATTTTGGGTTTACTGTATCCCTTGGACCTTCTTATTGACGATAAATCACAGAAATTGCATCGGAATTAAATACAAAATGCACAATACCGACTTAAGTACAAGAAAACTGACTCCTCTTAATGTCTATGTTTTGAACCTTTATTGTATGACCAGTTTCAGATTCCGATGCTTCACATCAGGTATACTGTAACCCTTGGACCATCTTATTGACGATGAAACACAGATATCCATCGGAATTAATTACAAAAGGCATTATGCCGAATTAAGTACAAGAAAACTGACTCTTCTTACTTTCAATGTTTTGAACCTTTCCTGTGAGTCCAGCTTTAGATTCCGATGCTTCACTTCAGGTTTACTGTATCATTTGGACCTACATATTGACGATGAAACACAGAAATTACATCGGAATTAAATACAAAAGGCACAATGTCGACTTAAGTACAAGAAGACTGACTCTTCTTACATTCTATGATTTGAGTCTTCCCTGTGAAACCAGTTTTAGATACCGATGCTTCACTTCAGGTTCACTGTATCCCTTTGACCTTCTTATTAACGATGAAACACAGAAATAGCATCAGAATTAGATAAAAAAGGCACAATGCAGATTAAGTACAAGAGGACTGACTCTTCTTACGTTCTATGATTTGAGCCTTTCCTGTGTACCAGTTTTAGATTACGAAGCTTCACTTCGGGTTTACTGTATCCCTTGGACCTTCTTATTGACGATGAAACACAGAAATTGCATCGGAATTAATTACAAAAGGCACAATGCCGACCTAAGTACAAGAGGACTGACTCTTCTTACATTGTATGATTTGAAACTTTCCTGTGAGACCAGTTTTAGATTCCGATGCTTCACTTCAGGTTTACTGTATCTCTTGGACCTTCTTATTGACGATGAAACACAGAAATTGCATCGGAATTAAATACAAAAGGCACAATGCCGACTTAAGTACAAGAAGACTGACTCTTCTTACTGTCTGTGTTTTGAACCTTTCCTGTGAGACTGTTTTTAAATTCCGACGCTTCATTTCAGGTTTACTGTATCCCTTGGACCTTCTTACTGACGATGAAACACAGAAATTTCATCGGAATCAAATACAAAAGGCACAATGCCGTCTTAAGTACAGGAAGACTGACTCTTCTTACAGTCTTTGCTTTGAACCTATAATGTAAGACCAGTTTTAGATAGCGATGCTTCACTTCAGGTTTACTGCATCCCTTGAACCTTCTTATTGACGATAGAACACAGAAAATGCATCAGAATTAAATACAAAAGGCACAATGACGACTTAAGTACAAGTAGACTGACTCTTCTTACTGTCTATGTTTTGAACCATTCCTGTGAGACCAGTTTTAGATTCCGATGCTTCACTTCCGGTTTACTGTATCCCTTGGACCTTCTTATTGACGATGAAACACAGAAATTGCATCGGAATTAATTACAAAAGGCACAATGCCCACCTAAATACAAGAGGACTGACTCTTCTTACATTGTATGATTTGAACCTTTCCTGTGAGACCAGTTTTAGATTCCGATGCTTCACTTCAGGTTTACTGTATCTCTTGGACCTTCTTATTGACGATGAAACACAGAAATTGCTTCGGAATTAAATGCAGAAGGCAAAATGCCGACTTAAGTACAAGGAGACTGACTCTTCTTACTGTCTACGTTTTGAACCTTTCCTGTGAGACTAGTTTTATTTTCCGATGCTTCACTTCAGGTTAACTGTATCCCTTGGACCTTCTTATTAACGAAGAAACACAGAAATTGCATCGGAACTAAATGCAGAAGGCAAAATACCGACTTAAGTACAAGGAGACTGACTCTTCTTACTGTTTATAATTTTAACCTTTCCTGTGAGACCAGTTTTAGATTCCAATACTTCACTTCGGGTTTACTGTATCCCTTGGACCTTCTTATTGACGATGAAACACAGAAATTGCATCGGAATTAAATACAACAGGCACAATACCGACTTAAGTACAAGAAGACTGACTCTTCTTACTGTCTATGTTTTGAACCTTTCCTGTAAAACCAGTTTCAGATTCCGATGCTTGACGTCAGGTTTACTGTATCATTTGAACCTTCATATGACGATGAAACACAGAAATAGCATCTGAATTAAAAACAAATGCCACAATGCCGACATAAGTACAAAAAGACTGACTCATCTTACTGTCTATGTTTAGAACTTTTCCTGTGAGACCAGTTTATTTTCCGATGTTTCATTTCAGGTGTACTAAATCCCTTGGACCTTCTTACTGACCATGAAACACATAAATTTCAACGGAATTAAATACAAAAGGAACAATGCCGACTTAAGTACAAGAAGACTGAATCTTCTTACTGTCTATGTTCTGAGCCTTTCCTGTTAGACCAGTTTTAGACACCGATATTTTACTTCCGGTTTCCTGTATCCCTCGGACCTTCTTATTGACGATGAAACACAAATATTGGATCGGAATGAAATACAAAATGCACAATGCCGACTTAAGATCAAGAAGACTGACTCTTCTTACTGTCTAAATTTGAACCGTTCTTGTGGGATCAGTTTTAGATTCTGATGCTTCACTTCGGGTTTACTATATCCCTTGGACCTTCATATTGACGACGAAACACAGAAATTGCATCGGAATTAAATACAAAGGCACAATGCCCACTTAAGTACAAGAAGACTGGCTCTTCTTACTGTCTACGTATTGAGCCTTTCCTGAGAGACCAGTTTTATATTCCGATGCTTCACTTCAGGTTTACTGTATCCCTTGAACCTTCATATTGACGATGAAACACAGAAATTGCATCGGAATGAAATACAAAAGGCACAATGCCGACTTAAGAACAAGAAGACTGTCTCTTCTTACTGTCTATGTTTTGAACCTGTCCTGTGAGACCAGTTTTAGATTCCGATGCTTCACTTCAGGACCTATACATGAGTATTGCTCATCAGTGTGGGATCCGTACCAGATCAGTCTGACGGAGGAGATAGAGAAGATCCAAAGAAGAGCGGCGCGTTTCGTCACAGGGTTATTTGGTAACCGTGATAGGGTTACGGAGATGTTTAATAAACTCAAGTGGCAGACTCTGCAAGGGAGGCGCTCTGCATCGCGGTGTAGCTTGCTCGCCAGGTTTCGAGAGGGTGCGTTTGTGGACGAGGTATCGAATATATTGCTTCCCCTACTTATACCCCCGAGGAGATCACGAATATAAAATTAGAGATATTAGAGCGCGCACGGAGGCTTTCAAACAGTCGTTCTTCCCGCGAACAATACGCGACTGGAACAGGAAAGGCAGGTAATGACAGTGGCACGTAAAGTGCCCTCCGCCACACACCGTTCGGTGGCTTGCGGAGTATCAATGTAGATGTAGATGTAGATGTAGATTACTGTATCCCTTGGACCTTCTTATTGACGATGAAACACAGAAATTGCATCAGAATGAAATACAAAGGGCACAATGCCGTCTTAAGAATAAGAAGACTGACTCTTCTTACTGTCTATGTTTTGAACCTTTCTTGTGAGACCAGTTTTAGATTCCGATGCTTCACTTCCGTTTTACTGTATCCCCTGGACCTTCTTATTGCCGAAGATACACAGAAATTGCATTAGAATTAATTACCAAAGGCACAATGCCGACTTAAGTACAAGGGGACTGACTCTTCTTACTTTCTATGATTTGAACCTTTCCTGTGAGACTAGTTTTAGATTCCGATGCTTCACTTCAGGTTTACTGTAATCCTTGGACCTTCTTATTGACGATGAAACACAGAAATTGCATCGGAATTAAATACAAAAGGCAAAATGCTGAGTTAAGTACAAGAAGACTGACTCTTCTTTCTGTCTATGCTTTGAACCTTTGCTGTGAGATAAGTTTTAGATTCCGATGCTTCACTTCGGGTTCACTGTATTCCTAGGACCTTCTTATTGACGATGAAACACAGAAATTTCATCGGAATTAAATACAAAAGGCACAATGCAGACTTAAGCACAAGAAGATTGACTCTTCTTACCGTCGATGTTTTGAACCTTTATTTTAAGACCAGTTTTAGATACAGATGCTTCACTTCAGGTTTACTGTATCCCTTGGACCTTCTTATTGACGATGAAACACAAAAATTACATCGGAATTAAATACAAAATGCACAATGCCGACGTAAGTGCAAGAGGACCGACTTTTCTTACATTCTATGATTTGAACCCTTCCTGTGAGAGCAGTTTTAGATTCCGATGCTTCACTTCAGGTTCACTGTATCCCTTAGACCTTCTTATTGACGATGAAACACAGATATTGCATCGGAATTAGATACAAAAGGCACAATGCCGATTAAGTACAAGAGGACTGACTCTTCTTACATTCTATGATATGAACATTTCCTGTGTACCAGTTGTAGATTCCGATGCTTCACTTCAGAATTACTGTATCCCTTGGACCTTCTTATTGACGATGAAACACAGACATTGCATCGGAATTAAAAACAAATGGCACAATGACGACATAAGTACAAGAAGACTGACTCTTCTTACTGTCTATGTTTTAAACCTTTCCTGTGAGAGCAGTTTTAGATTCCGATGCTTCACTTCAGGTTTAGTGTAATCCTTGGACCTTCTTATTGACGATGAAACACAGAAATTGCATCGGAATGAAATACAAAAGGCACAATGCCGTCTTAAGTACAAGAGGACTGACTCTTCTTACATTGTATGATTTGAACCTTTTCTGTGAGACCAGTTTTAGATCCCGATGCTTCACTTCAGGTTTACTCTATCCCTTGGACCTTCATATTGACAATGAAACACTGAAATTGGATCGGCATTAAATACAAAAGGCACGATGCCCACTTAAGTACAAGAGGACTGACTGTTCTTACATTCTATGATTTGAAAATATCCTGTGAGACCAGTTTTAGATTCCGATGCTTCACTTATGGTTTACTGTATCCCTTGGACCATCTGATTGACGATGAGACACAGAAATTGCATCGGATTTCAATACAAAAGGCACAATGCCGACTTAAGAACCACAAGACTGACTCTTCTTTCTGTCTATGTTCTGAACCTTTCCTGTGAGACCAGTTTTAAATTCCGATGCTTCACTGCAGGACCTATACATGAGTATTGCTCATCAGTGTGGGATCCGTACCAGATCAATCTAACGGAGGAAATAGAGAAGATCCAAAGAAGAGCGGCGCGTTTCGTCACAGGGTTATTTGGTAACCGTGATAGCGTTACGGAGATGTTTAATAAACTCAAGTGGCAGACTCTGCAAGAGAGGCGCTCTGCATCGCGGTGTAGCTTGCTAGCCAGGTTTCGAGAGGGTGCGTTTCTGGATGAGGTATCGAATATATTGCTTCCCCCTACTTATACCTCCCGAGGAGAGCACGAATATAAAATTAGAGATACTAGAGCGCGCACGGAGGCTTTCAGACAGTCGTTCTTCCCGCGAACCATACGCAACTGGAACAGGAAAGGCAGGTAATTGCAGTGGCACGTAAAGTGCCCTCCGCCACACACCGTTGGGTGGCTTCCGGAGTATCAATGTAGATGTAGATGTAGATGTAGATTACTGTATCCCTTGGACCTTCTTATTGTCGATGAAACACAGAAATTGCATCGGAATGAAATACAAAGGGCACAATGCCGACTTAAGAATAAGAAGAGTGACTCTTCTTACTGTCTATGTTTTGAACCTTTCTTGTGAGACCAGTTTTAGATTCCGATGCTTCACTTCAGTTTTACTGTATCCCTTGGAACTTCATATTGACGAAGAAACACAGAAATTGCATCGGAATGAAATACAAAAGGCACAATGCCGACTTAAGTACAAGAGGACTGACTTTTCTTACTTTCTACGATTTGAACCTTTCCTGTGAGACCAGTTTTAGATTCCGAAGCTTCACTTCAGGTTTACTGTATCTCTTGGGCCTTCTAATTGACGATGAAACACAGAAATTGCCTCGGAATTAAATACAAAAGGTATAATGCCGACTCTACTACAAGTAGACTGACTCTTGTTACTGTCTATGTTTGAACCTTTCCTGTGAGACTAGATTTAGATTCCGATGCTTCACTTCAGGTTTACTGTATCCCTTGGACCTTCTTATTGACGATGAAATACTGAAATTGCATTGGAATTAAATACAAAAGGCACAATGCCGACTTAAGTACCAGAAGACTGATTCTTCCTACTGTCTATGTTTTGAACCTTTCCTGTAGGACCAGTTTTAGATACCGATGCGTCACTTCAGGTTTACTGTATCCCTTGGACCTTCTTATTGACGATGAAACACAGAAATTGCATCGGAATCAAAAATAAATGGCACAATGCCGACATAAGTACAGGAAGACTGACTCTTGTCATTGTCTATGTTTTGAACCTTTCCTGTGAGGCCAGTTTTTGATACCGATGCTTCATTTCCGGTTTACTAAATCCCGTCGACCTTTCTTACTGACGATGAAACACAGAAATGTCATCGGAATTAAATACAAAAGGCAAAATGCTGAGTTAAGTACAAGAAGACTGACTCTTCTTACTGTCTATCTTTTGAACCTTTGCTGTGAGATCAGTTTTAGATTCCGATGCTTCACTTCAGGTTCACTGTATTCCTAGGACCTTCTTATTGACGATGAAACACAGAAGTTTCATCGGAAATGAATACAAAAGGCACAATGCAGACTTAAGCACAAGAAGACTGACTCTTCTTACCGTCGATGTTTTGAACCTTTATTGTAAGACCAGATTTAGAAACAGATGCTTCACTTCAGGTTTACTGTATCCCTTGGACCTTCTTATTGACGATGAAACACAAAAATTGCATCGGAATTAAATACAAAATGCACAATGCCGACGTAAGTGCAAGGGGACCGACTTTTCTTACATTCTATGATTTGAACCTTTCCTGTGAGACCAGTTTTAGATTCCGATGCTTCACTTCGGGTTCACTGTATCCCTTAGACCTTCTTATTGACGATGAAACACAGATATTGCATCGGAATTAGATACAAAAGGCACAATGCCGATTAAGTACAAGAGGACTGACTCTTCTTACATTCTATGATTTGAACCTTTCCTGTGTACCAGTTTTAGATTCCGATGCTTCACTTCAGGATTACTGTATCCCTTGGACCTTCTTATTGACGATGAAACACAGACATAGCATCGGAATTAAAAACAAATGGCACAATGCCGACATAAGTACATGAAGACTGACTCTTCTTACTGTCTATGTTTTGAACCTTTACTGTGAGTGCAGTTTTAGATTCCGATGCTTCACTTCAGGTTTAGTGTAATCCTTGGACCTTCTTATTGACGATGAAACACAGAAATTGCATCGGAATGAAATACCTATGGCACAATGCCGTCTTAAGTACAAGATAACTGACTCTTCTTACATTATATGATTTGAACCTTTCCTGTGAGACCAGTTTTAGATTCCGATGCTTCACTTCAGGATTACTGTATCCCTTGGACCTTCTTATTGACGATGAAACACAGAAATTGCATCGGAATTAAATACATAAGGCAAAATGCCGACTCTAGTACAAGAAGACTGACTCTTCTTACTGTCTATGTTTGAACCCCATTCTGTGAGACTAATTTTACATTCCGATGCTTCACTTCAGGTTTACTGTATCCCCTGGACCTTCTTATTGCCGAAGAAACACAGAAATTGCATCAGAAATAAATACCAAAGGCACAATGCTGACTTAAGTACAAGGGGACTGACTCTTCTTACATTCTATGATTTGAACCTTTCCTGTGAGACTAGTTTTAGATTCCGATGCTTCACTTCAGGTTTACTGTATCCCTTGGACATTCTTATTGAGGATGACATACAGAAATTGCATTGGAATTAAATACAACATGCACAATGCCGACTTAAGTACAAGTAGACTGATTCTTCTTACTGTCTAAGATTTGAACCTTTCCTGTGAGACCAGTTTTAGATTCCGATGCTTTATTTCCGGTTTACTAAGTCCCTTCAACCTTTCTTACTGACGATGAAACACCGAAATTTCATCGGAATTAAATACAAAAGGCACAATGCCGACTTAAGTACAAGAAGACTGACTCTTCTTACTGTCTATGCTTTGAACCTTTCCTGTGAGACCAGTTTGAGATTCCGAAGCTTCGCTTCAGGTTTACTGTATCCCTTGGACCTCCATATTCACGATGAAACACAGAAATTGTATCGGAATTAAATACATAAGGCACAATGCCTATTTAAGTTCAAGAGGACTGACTCTTCTTACATTCTTTGATTCGGACCTTTCCTCAGAGACCAGTTTTATATGACGATGCTTCATTTCAGGTTTAATGTATCCCTTGGATCCTCTTATTGACGATGAAACACAGAAATTGCATCGGAATTAAATACCAAAGGCACAATGCCGACTTAAGTACAAGAGGACTCACTCTTCTTACATTCTACGATTTGATCCTTTCCTGTGAGGCCAGTTTTAGATTTTGCTGCTTCAATTCAGGTTTACTCTTTCCCTTGTACCTTCATATTGACGATGAAACACAGAAATTATTTGAACACATCCTCTGAGACCCGTTTTAGATTTGGATGCTTCACTTCAGATTTACTGTATCCCTTGGACCTTCTTACTGACGATGAAACACAGAAATTTTATCGGAATTATATACAAAAGGCACAATGCTGACTTAAGTACAAGAAGACTGACTCTTCTTACTGTCTATGTTTTGAGCCTTCCCTGTGAGCCCAGTTTTAGATTTCGATGCTTCTCTTCAGGTTTATTGAATCCCTTTGTCCTTGTTATTGACGATGAAACACAGTAATTGCATCGGAATTAAATACCAAGGGCACAATGCCGACATAAGTACAAGAAGACTGACTCTCCTTACTGCCTATGCTTTGAACCTTTCCTGTGATACCAGTTTTGGATTCAGTTGCTTCACTTCAGGTTTGCTTTATCCCTTGGACCATCTTATTGACGACGAATCACAGAAATTGCATCGGAACTAAATACAAAAGGCACATGCCGAATTAAGTACAAGTAAACTGACTCTTCTTACTGTCCCTGTTTTGAACCTTTCCTGTGAGACCAGTTTTAGATTCCGATTATTGACTTCAGGTTTATTGTATCCCTTGGACCTTCTTATTGACGACGAAACACAGAAGTTGCATCGGAATTATATACAAACGGCACAATGCCGTCTTAAGTACAAGAAGACTGACTCTTCTTATTGACTATTTTTTGAACCTTTCCTGTGAGACCAGTTTTAGATTTCGATGCTTCACTTCAGGTTTACTGTATCCCTTGGACCACCTTGTTGACGATGAATCGCAGAAATTGCATCGGAATGAAATACAAAAGGCTCAATCCCGTTTTTATTGCAAGAAGACTGACTCTTCTTACTGTCTATGATTTGAACCCTTCCTGTGAGACCGATTTTAGATTCCGATGCTTAACTTCAAGTTTACTGTATCCCTTGGACCTTCCTGTTGACGATGAAACACAGAAATTGCGTCGGAATTAAATACAAATGGCACAATGCCGACTTAAGTACAAGAAGACCGACTCTTCTTACTGCCTATGCTTTGAACCTTTCCTGTGAGTCCAGTTTTATATATCGATGCGTCACTGCAGGTTTACTGTATCGATTCTACCTTCTTATTGACGATGAAACACAGAAATTGCATCTGAATTAAATACAAAAGGCACAATGCCGACTTAAGTACAAAAAGACTGACTCTTCATACTGTCAATGTTTTGAACCTTTCCTGGGAGACCAGTCTTAGATTCCGATGCTTCACTTTAGGGTTACTGTATCCGTTGGACCTTCTTATTGATGAAACTCAGAAATTGCATCATAATTAAATACAAAAGGCACAATGCCGACTTAAGTACAAGTAGACTGACTCTTCTTACTGTCTATGCTTTGAACCTTTCCTGTGAGACCGGTTTCGGATTCCGATGCTTCACATCAGGTTTACTGTATCCCTTTGACCTTATTATTGAGGATGAAATACAGAAATTGCATTGGAATTAAGTACAAAAGACACAATGCCGACTTAAGTACAAGAAGACTGATTCCTCTTACTGTCTTTGTTTCAACCTTTCCTGTGAGACTAGTTTTACATTCCGATGCTTAACTTCAGATTTACTGTATCCCTTCGATCTTCTTATTGACGAAGAAACACGGAAATTCCATCGGACTTAAATACAAAAGGCACAATGCCGACTTAAGTACAAGAGGCCTCACTCTCCTTACATTCTATGATTTAAACCTTTCCTGTGAAACCAGTTTTAGATTCCGATGCTTCACTTTAGGATTACTGTATCCCTTGGACCATCTTACTGACAATGAATCGCAGAAATTGCATCGGAATGAAATACAATCGGCTCAATGCCGACTTTATTACAAGAATACTGACTCTTCTTACTGTCTATGATTTGAACCCTTCCTGTGAGACCGATTTTAGATTCCGATGCTTAACTTCAAGTTTACTGTATCCCTTGGACCTTCCTATTGACGATGAAACACAGAATCTGCCTCGGAACTAAATACAAATGGCACAATGCCGACTTAAGTACAAGAAGACTGACTCTTCTTACTGCCTATGCTTTGAACCTTTCCTGTGAGTCCAGTTTTATATATCGATGCGTCACTTCAGGTTTACTGTATCGATTCTACCTTCTTATTGACGATGAATCACAGAAATTGCATCTGAATTAAATACAAAAGGCACAATGCCGACTTAAGTACAAAAAGACTGACTCTTCTTGCTGTCTATGTTTTGAACCTTTCCTGGGAGACCAGTCTTAGATTCCGATGCTTCACTTCAGGTTTACTGTCTCCGTTGGACCTTCTTATTGATGAAACATAGAAATTGCATCGGAATTAAATACAAAAGGCACAATGCCGACTTAAGTACAAGTAGACTGACTCTTCTTACTGTCTATTCTTTGAACCTTTCCTGTGAGACCGGTTTCGGATTCCGATGCATCACTTCAGGTTTACTGCATCCATTCTACCTTCATATTGACGATGAAACACAGAAATTGCATCTGAATTAAATACAAAAGGCACAATGCCGACTTAAGTACAAGAAGACTGACTCTTCTTACTGTCCATGTTTTGAACCATTCCTGTGAGACCAGCTTTAGATTCCGATGCTTCACTTCAGGTTTACTGTATCCCTTGGACCTTCTTATTGACGACGAAACACAGATATTGCATAGTAATTAAATACAAAACGCACAATGCCGAATTAAGTAAAAAAAACTAAATCTTCTTGCTGTCTATGTTTTGAACCTTTCCTGTGAGACCAGTTTTAGATTCCGATGGTTCACTTCAGGTTTACGGAATCCCTTGGACCTTCTTATTGACGATGAAACACAGAAATTGCATCGGAAATAAATATAACAGGCACAATGCCGACTTAAGTACAAGAAGACTGACTCTTATTACTGTCTATGTACTGAACCTTTCCAGTGAGACCAGTCTCAGATGCCGATGCTTCACTTCAGGTTCACTGTATCCGTTGGACCTTCTTATTGATGAAACACAGAAATTGCATCGGAATTAAATACAAAATGCACAATGCTGACTTAAGTACAAGTAGACTGACTCTTCTTACTGTCTATGCTTTGAACCTTTCCTGTGAGACCAGTCTCAGATGCCGATGCTTCACTTCAGGTTCACTGTATCCGTTGGACCTTCTTATTGATGAAACACAGAAATTGCATCGGAATTAAATACAAAAGGCACAATGCCAACTTCAGTACAAGAGGACTGACTCTTCTTACATTATATGATTTAAACCTGTCCTGTTGGACCAGTTTTCGATTCCGATGCTTCACTTCAGGTTTACTGTATCCCTAGGATCTTCATATTGACGATGAAACACAGAAATGGCATCGGAATTAAAAACAAATGGCACAATGCCGACTTAAGTACAAGCAGACTGACTCTTCTTACTGTCTATGCTTTGAACCTTTCCTGTGAAACCAGTTTTAGATTCCGATGCTTCATTTCAGGTTTACTGTATCCCTTGAACCGTCTTACTTACGATCAAACACAGAAATTGCATCGGAATTAAATACAAAGGCACAATGCCGACTTAAGTACAAGAGGACTGACTCTTCTTACATTTTATGATTTGAACATTTCCTGTGTACCAATTTTAGATTCCGATGCTTCACTTCAGGCGTAGTGTATCCCTTACACCTTCTTATTGACGATGAAACACAGAAATTGCATCGGAATTAAATACAAAAGGTACAACGCCGACTTAAGTACAAGAAGTCTGACTCTTCTTACTGTCTATGCCTTGAACCTTTCCTGTGAGACCAGTTTTAGATTCCGATGCTTCACTTCAGGTTTACTGTATCCCTTGGACCATCTTATTGACGACGAAACACAGAAATTGCATCGGAACTAAATACAAAAGGCACAATGCCGAATTAAGTACAAGAAAACTTACTCTTCTTACAGTCTCTGTTTTGAACCTTTCCTATGAGACCAGTTTTAGATTCCGATGCTTCACTTCAGGTTTACTGTATCCCATGGACCTTCTTATTTAAGATGTAACACAGAAATTGCATCGGAGTTAAATACAAACGGCACAATGCCGACTTAAGTACAAGAAGACTGACCTTTCTTACTGTCTAAGTTTTGAACCTTTCCTGTGAAACCAATTTTAGATTCCGATGCTTCACTTCAGGTTTACTGTATAGCTTGGACCAACTTATTGACGATGAAACGCAGAAATTGCATCGGAAATAAATACAAAAGGCACAATGCCGACATATGTACAACAGGACTGACTCTTCTTACATTCTCTGATTTGGACCTTTCCTGTGAGTCCAGTTTTATATATCGATGCTTCACTTTAGGTTTACTGTATCCCTCTGACCTTCTTATTGACGATGAAACACAGAAATTGCATCGGAATTAAATACAAAAGGCAAAATGCCGACTTAAGTACAAGAAGACTGACTCTTCTTACTGTCTATTTTTTGAACCTTTCCTGTGAGACCAGTTTTAGATTCCGATGCTTCACTTCAGGTTTACTGTATCCCTTGGACTTTCTTATTGACGACGAAACACAGAAATTGCATCGTAATTAAATACAAAACGCACAATGCCGAATTAAGTACAAAAAAACTGACTCTTCTTACTGTCTATGTTTTGAACCTTTCCTGTGAGACCAGTTTTAGATTCCGATGTATCACTTCAGGTGTACGGAATCCCTTGGACCTTCTTATTGACGATAAAACACAGAAATTGCATCGGAAATAAATATAACAGGCACAATGCCGACTTATGTACTAGAAGACTGACTCTTCTTACTGTCTATGTATTGAATCTTTCCTGTGAGACCAGTCTTAGATTCCGATGCTTGACTTCAGGTTTACTGTATCCGTTGGACCTTCTTATTGATGAAACACAGAAATTGCATCGGAATTAAATACAAAACGCACAATGCCGACTTAAGTACAAGAAGTCTGACTCTTCTTACTGTCTATGCCTTGAACATTTCCTGTGAGACCAGTTTTGGATTCCGATGCTTCACATCAGGTTTACTGTATCCCTTTGAGCTTATTTTTGACGATGAAATACAGATATTGCATTGGAATTAAGTACAAAAGACACAATGCCGACTTAAGTACAAGAAGACTGATTCTTCTTACTGTCTTTGCTTTCAACCTTTCCTGTGAGACTAGTTTTAGATTATGATGCTTCACTTCAGGTTTAATGTTTCCCTTGGACCATCTGATTGACGATGAAACACAGAAATTTCATCGGAATTAAATACAAAAGGCACAAAGCCGACTTAAGTACAACAAGACTGACTCTTCTTACTGGCTATGTTTTGAACCACTCCTGTGCGACCCGTTTTAGATTCCGATGCTTCACTTCAGGTTCACTGTATCCCTTAAACCTTCTTATTGACGATGAAACACAGAAATTGAATTGGTATTAGATACAAAAGGCACAATGCCGATTAAGTACAAGAGCACTGACTCTTCTTACATTCTATGATTTGAACCTTTCCCGTGTACCAATTTTAGATTCCGATGCTTCACTTCAGGCGTAGTGTATCCCTTAGACATTTTTATTGACGATGAAACACAGAAATTGCATCGCAATTAAATACAAAAGGCACAATGCCGACTTAAGTACAAGAAGTCTGACTCTTCTTACTGTCTATGCCTTGAACATTTCCTGTGAGACCAGTTTCAGATTCCGATGCTTCACTTCAGGTTTACTGTATCACTTGGACTTTCTTATTGACGACGAAATACAGAAATTGCATCGGAACTAAACACAAAAGGCACAATGCCGAATTAAGAACAAGAAAACTGACTCTTCTTACAGTCTCTGTTTTGAACCTTTCCTGTGAGACCAGTTTTAGATTCCGATGCTTCACTTCAGGTTTACGGAATCCCTTGCACCTTCTTATTGACGATGAAACACAGAAATTGCATCGGAAATAAATATAACAGGCACAATGCCGACTTAAGTACAAGAGGACTGACTCTTCTTACATTCTGTGATTTGAGCCTTTCCTCTGAGACCAGTTTTAGATATCGGAGTTTCACTTCAGGTTTACTGTATCCCTTGGACCTTGTTTTTGACGATGAAACTCAGAAATTGAATCGGAATCAAAAACTAAAGGCACAATGCCGACTGCCGGCCGCGGCGGTCTAGCGGTTCTAGGCGCACAGTCCGGAACCGCGCGACTGCTACGGTCGCAGGTTCGAATCCTACCTCGGACATGGATGTGTGTGATGTCCTTAGCTTAGTTAGGTTTAAGTAGTTCTAAGTTCTAGGGGACTGATGAACACAGCAGTTGAGTCCCATAGTGATCAGTGCCATTTGCGCCATTTGCACACTGCCGACATAAGTACAAGAACACTCACTCTTCTTAAATTCTATGATTTGAGACTTTCCTGTGAAACCAATTTCAAATTCCGATGCTTCACTTCAGGTGTACTGTATCCCTTGGTCCTTCTTATTGACGATGAAACACAGAAATTGCATCGAAATTAAATACAAAAGGCACTATGCCGACTTAAGTACAAGTAGACTGACTCTTCTTACTGTCTATGATTTGAAACTTTCCTGTGAGACCAGTTTTAGATTCCGATGCTTCATTTCTGGTTTACTGTATTTCTTGGACCTTCTTACTAACCAAGAAACGCAGAAATAGCATCGGAATTAAATACAAAACGCACTATGCCGACTTAAGTGCAAGAAGACTGTCTCTTCTTATTGTCTACGCTTTTGAGCATTTCCTGTGAGACCAGTTCTAGATTCCGATGCTTCAGGTTTACTGCATCCCTTGGACCTTCTCATTGACGATGAAACACAGGAATTGCATCGGAATTAAATACAAAAGGCACAAGAGGACTGACTCTTCTTACATTCTACGATTTGAACCTTTCCAGTGAGACCAGTTTTAGATTCCGATGCTTGCATCAGGTTTACTCTATCCCTTGGACCTTCATATTGACTATGAAACACAGAAATTGGATCGGTATTAAGTACAAAAGGCACGATGCCGACTTAAGTACAAGAATACTGACCCTTCTTACATTCTATGATTTGAACCTTTCCTGTGAGACCAGTTTTAGATTCCGATGCTTCACTTCAGGTTTACTGTATCCCCTGGACCCCCTTGTTGACGATGAAGCACAGAAATTGCATTGGAATTAAATACAAACCGCAAGATGCCGACTTAAGTACAAGAAGACTGACTCTTCTAAACAGTCTATGATTTCAACGTTTCCTGTGAGACTAGTTTTCGATTCCGATGCTTCACTTCAGGTTGATTGTATCCCTTGGACCTTCTTACTGACGATGAAACACAGAAATTGCATCGGAATTAAATCCAGATGCACAATGCCGACTTAAGTACAAGAAGACTGACTCTTCTTGCTGTCTATGTTTCGATCCTTTCAAGTAAGACCAGTTTTAGATACCGATGCTTCACTTCAGGTTAACTGTATCCCTTGGACCTTCTTATTGACGTTGAAACACAGAAATTGCATCGGAATTAAATACAAAAGGCACAATGCAGTCTTAAGTACAAGAGGTCTGACTCTTCTTACATTCTACGATTTGAACCTTTCCAGTGAGACCAGTTTTAGATTCCGATGCTTCAATTCAAATCTACTCTATCCCTTGGACCTTCATATTGACGATGAAACACAGAAATTGGATCGTTATTAAATACAAAAGGCACGATGAAGACTTTAGTACAAGAGACTGACTCTTCTTACATTCAATGCTTTGAACCTTTCCTGTGAGTCCAGTTTTAGATTCCGATGCTTCACTTCAGGTTTACTGTATCCCTTGGACCTCCTTGTTGACGATGAAGCACAGAAATTGCATTGGAATTAAATAGAAACCGCAAGATGCCGACTTAAGTACAAGGAGACTGACTCTTCTTACAGTCTACGTTTTCAACCTTTTCTGTGAGACTAGTTTTAGATTCCGATGCTTCACTTCAGGTTTACTGTTTCCCATGGACCTTGTTACTGATGATGAGACACAGAAACTGCATCGGAATTAGATACAAAAGGCACAATGCCGACTTAAGTACCAGAAGACTGACTTTTCTTACTGTCTATGTTTTGAACCTTTCCAGTAAGACCAGTTTTAGATACCGATGCTTCACTTCAGGTTTACTGTATCCCTTGGACCATCATATTGACGATGAAACACAGAAATTGAATCGGTATTTTATACACAAGGCACAATGCCGACTTAAGTACAAGAGGACTGACTCTTCTTACATTCTGTGATTTGAACCTTTCCTGTAAGACCAGTTTTAGATTCCGATGCCTCACTTACGGTTTAGTGTATCCCTTGGACCATCTTATTGACGATGAAACACAGAAATTGCATCAGAATTAAATACAAAAGGCACAATGCCGACTTAAGTACAACTAGACTGACTCTTCTTACAGTCTATGATTTGAACCTTTCCTGTGAGACCAGCTTTAGATTCCGTTGCTTCACTTCAGGTTTACTATATCGCTTGGACCTTCTTATTGACGATGAAACAGGGAAATTGCATCGGAATTAAATAAAAAAGCACAGTGCCGACTTAAGTACAAGAAGACTGTCTCATCTTAGTGTCTATGTTTTGAAAATTTCCTGAGAGACCAGTTTTAGATTCCGATGCTTCATTTCAGGTATACTGAATCCCTTGGACCTTCTTAATGACGATGAAACACAGAAATTGCGTCGGAATTAAATACAAATGGCACAATACCGACTTAAATACAAGAAGACTGCCTCTTCATACTTCCTAAGGTTGGAACCTTTCCTGTGAGACCAGTTTTAGATTCCGATGCTTCACTTCAGGTTTACTGTATCCCTTGGACCTTCATATTGACGATGTAGCACAGAAATTGCAACGGAATTAAATGCAAAAGGCACAATGCCGACTTAAGTACAGGAGGACTGACACTTCTTTCATTCTAGGATTTGAACCCTTCCAGTGAGACCAGTTTTAGATTCCGATGCTTCACTTCAGGTTTACTGTATCCCTTGGACCATCATATTGACGATGAAACACAGAAATTGAATCGGTATTTTATACACAAGGCACAATGCCGACTTAAGTACAAGAGGACTGACTCTTCTTACATTCTGTGATTTGAACCTTTCCTGTAAGACCAGTTTTAGATTCCGATGCCTCACTTACGGTTTAGTGTATCCCTTGGACCATCTTATTGACGATGAAACACAGATATTGCATCAGAATTAAATACAAAAGGCACAATGCCGACTTAAGTACAACTAGACTGACTTTTCTTACAGTCTATGATTTGAACCTTTCCTGTGAGACCAGTTTTAGATTCCGTTGCTTCACTTCAGGTTTACTATATCGCTTGGACCTTCTTATTGACGATGAAACAGGGAAATTGCATCGGAATTAAATAAAAAAGCACAGTGCCGACTTAAGTACAAGAGGACTGACTCTTCTTACTTTGTATGATTTCAACCTTTCCTGTGAGCCCAGTTTTGGATTCGGAAGCTTCACTTCAGGTTTACTGTATCCCCTGGACCTGTTTATTGACGAAGAAACACAGGAACTGCATCGGAATTAACTACAAAAGGCACAATGCCGACTTAAGTACAAGAGGACTGACTCTTCTTACATTCTATGATTTGAACCTTTCCTGTGAGACCAATTTTAGATTCCGATGCTTCACTTCAGGTTTACTGTATCCCTTGGACCTCCTTGTTACGATGAAGCACAGAAATTGCATTCGAATTATATACAAAAGCCAGAATGCCGACATAAGTACAAGGAGACTAACTCTTCTTACAGTCTATGCTTTCAACCTTTCCTGTGAGACTATTTTCAGATTCCGATGCTTCACTTCAGGTTTACTGTATCCCATGGACCTTGTTACTGTCGATGAGACACAGAAATTGCATCGGAATTAGTTACAAAAGGCACAATGCCGACTTAAGTACCAGAAGACTGACTTTTCTTACTGTCTATGTTTTGAACCTTTCCAGTAAGACCAGTTTTAAATACCGATGCTTCACTTCAGGGTTACTGTATCCCTTGGACCTTAATATTGAGGATGAAACACAGAAATTGCATCGGAATTAAAAACAAATGGCACAATGCCATCATAAATACAAGAAGACTGACTCTTCTTACTGTCTATGTTTTGAACCTCTCCTGAGAGATCAGTTTTAGATTCCGATGCTTCATTTGAGATATACTGATTCCCTTGGATCTTCTTACTGACGATGAAACACAGAAATTTCATCGGAATTAAATACAAACGGCACAATGCCGACTTAAGTACAAGAAGACTGACTCTTCTTATTGTCTATGTTTTAAGCCTTTCCTGTGAGTCCAGTTTTAGATTCCGATGCCTTACTTCAGGTTTACTGTATCCCTTGGACCTCCTCATTGACGATGAAACACAGAAATTGCATCGGAATGAAATACAAAAGGCACAATACCGACTTAAGTACAAGAAGACTGACTCATCTTACTGTCTATGTTTTGAACTTTTCCTGTGAGACCAGTTTTAGATTCCGATGCTTCACTTCAGGTTTAATGTATCCCTTGGACCTTCTTACTGACGATGAAACACAGAAATTTCATCGAAATTAAATACAAAAGTCACAATGCCGGCTTAAGTACAAGAAGACTGACTCTTCTTACTGTCTATGTTTTGAGCCTTTCCTGTGAGACCAGTTTTAGATTCCGATGCCTCACTTCAGGTTTACTGTATCCCTTGGACCATCATATTGACGAGGAAACACAGAAATTGGATCGGTATTTTATACACAGCGCACAATGCCGACTTAAGTACAAGAGGACTGACTCTTCTTACATTCTGTGATTTGAACCTTTCCTGTAAGACCAGTTTTAGATTCCTTTGGTGTCACCGCCAAACACCACACTTGCTAGGTGGTAGATTAAATCGGCCGCGGTCCATTTAGTACATGTCGGACCCGCGTGTCGCCACTGTGTGATCGCAGACCTAGCGCCACCAAAAGGCAGGTCTCGAGATACGATAGAGCACTCGGCAAAGTTGTACGACGACATTGCTAGCGACAATATGGACGAAGCCTTCCTCTCAATTGCCGAGAGACAGTTAGAATAGCCTTTGGCTAAGTCCATGGCTACGACCTAGCAAGGCGCCATTAGCCTTCCCTAGTTTGAGAGTTATCGTATAAATGTCTCAAGACGAACGCTGTATTCATCAAAGAATAAAAGTTAAGTATAAAGCAGCTACGTACTTTTCTTGCTACCATTCATTAGTTATCCTGTTCCAGAAATGACGCCAGTAGGCTTGTGCCTTTCTTTCGGCTCCCTTCCCAGTGTGGCGTAGCAAGCTTGTTACGCCACAACAATTCTGCTGCTTCCCTTCAGGTTTAATGTATCCCTTGTACCTTCTTATTGACGATGAAACACAGAAATTGCATCGGAATTAAATAAAAAAGCACAATTCCGATTTAAGTACAAGAGGACTATTTCTTCTTACATTGTATGATTTGAACCTTTCCTGTGAGGCCAGATTAGGATTCCGATGCTTCACTTCAGGTTTACTGTATCCCTTGGACCTTCTTAATGACGATGTAACACAGAATTTGCATCGGAAACAAATACAAAAGCACAAAACCGACTTAAGTACAAAAAGACTGAGTCTTCTTACTGTCTTTGATTTGAACCTTTCCTGTAAGACCAGTTTTAGATTCTGATTTTTCACTCCAGGTTTACAGTATCCCTCGGACCTTCATATTGACGATGAAACACAGAAATTGCATCGGAAATAAATACAAAAGGCACAATGCCGACTAAAGTACAAGAAGACTGACTCTTCTTACTGTCTATGTTTTGAACCTTTCCTGTGAGACCAGTTTTAGATTCATATGCTTCATTTATGGTTTACAGTATCCCTTGGACCTTTTTACTGACGATGAAACACAGGACTTGCATCGGAATTAAATACAAAAGGCACAATGCCGACGTAAGTACAAGAAGACTGACTCTTTTTACTGTCTATGATTTGAACCTTTCCTGTGAGACCAGTTTTAGATTACGATGCTCCACTTCAGGTTTACAGTATCTCTTGGACCTTCTTATTGACGATGAAACACATTAATTGCATCGGAATTAATTACAAAAGGCACAATGCCGACCTAAGTACAAGAAGACTGACTCTTCTTACTGTGTATGAGTTGAACCTTTCCTGTGAGACCAGTTTTGGAGTCCGATGCTTCACTTCAGGTTTATTGTATGGCTTGGACTTTCTTATTGATGATGAAACACAGAAATTGCATCGGAATTAAATACAAAAGGCAGAATGCCGACTTACGTACAAGAGGACTGACTCTTCTAACATTCTATGATTTGAGCCTTTCCTCTGAGACCAGCTTTAGATATCGATGCTTCACTTCAGATTTACTGTATCCCTTGGACCTTCTTTTCTTGATGAAACTCAGAAATTGCATCGGAATTAAATATAAAAGGCACAATGCCGAATTAAGTACAAGAAGTCAGACTCCTCAAATTCTCTAAGCTTTGAGCCTTTCCTGTGAGACCAGTTATAGAATCCTATGCTTCACTTCAGGTTTACTGTTTCCCTTGGACCATCATAATGACGCTGAAACACAGAAATTGCATCAGAATTAAATACAAAAGGCACAATGCCGACTTAAGTACAAGAGGACTGACTCTTCTTACTGTCTATGTTTTGAAAAATTAATGTGAGACCAGTTTTAGATTTCGATGCTTCACTTCAGGTTTACTGTATCCCTTAGACCTCCGTATTCACGATGAAACACAGAAAGTGCATCGGAATTAATTACAAAAGGCAGAATGCCGACATAAGTACAAGAAGACTGACTCTTCTTACTGTCTATGTTTTGTACCTTTCTTGTGAGACCAGTTTTAGATTCCGATGCTTCAATTCAGGAATACTGTATCCCTTGGAGATTCTTATTGACGATGAAACACAGAAATTGCATCGGAACTAAATACAAAAGGCACAATGATGACTTAAGTACAAAAGACTGCCTCTTCTTACTGTCTATGGTTTGAACCTTTACTGTGAGACCAGTTATAGATTCCGAAGCTTCACTTCACGTATACTGTATACCTTGGACCTTCATATTGACGATGAAACACAGAAATTGCATTGGAATTAAATACAAAAGGCACAATGCCGACTTAAGTACAAGAGGACTGACTCTTCTCACATTCTCTGATTTGAACTTTTCCTGTGAGAACAGTTTTAGATTCCGAGGATTTACTTCAAGTTCACTGTATCCCTTGGACCATCTCATTGACGATGAAACAGATAAATTGCATCAGAATTAGATACAAACGGCACAATGCCGATTAAGTACAAGAGGACTGACTCTTCTTATTTTCTATGATTTGATCCTCTCCTGTAAACCGGTTTTAGATTCCGATGCATCACTTCAGTTTTACTGTATCCCTTGGACCACCTTATTGTCGAAAAAACACAGAAATTGCATCGGAATTAAATACAAAAGGCACAATGCCGACCTAAGTTTAAGGAGACTGACTCTTCTTATTGTCTATGATTTGAACCCTTCCTGTGAGACCAGTTTTATATTCCGATGCTTAACTTCAGGTTTTCTGCATCCTTTAGCCCTTCGTTTTGACGATGAAACACAGAAATTGCATCGGAATTAATTACAAAAGGCACAATGCCGACTTAAGTACAAGAAGACTGACTCTTCATACATTCTATGATTTGAGCCTTTCCTCTGACTCCAGTTTTAAATATCGATGCTTCACTTCAGGTATACTGTATCCCTTGGACATTTTTTTGACGATGAAACTCGCAATTTGCATCGGAATTAAATATAAAAGGCACAATGCCGACGTAAGTACAAGAAGACGGACTCTTCTTACATTCTATGATTTGAGCCTTTCCTGTGAAACCAGTTTCAGATTCCGATGCTTCACTTCAGGTGTACTGTAGCCCTTGGACCTTCGTATTTACGATGAAACACAGAAATTGCATCGGAATTAAATACTAAAGGCACAATGCCGACTTAAGTACAAGATGACTGACTCTTCTTACCGTCTATGTTTTGAGCCTTTCCTGTGAGACCAGTTTTAGATTCGGGTACTTCACTTCAGGTTTACTGTATCCCTTGGACCTTCTTATTGACGATGAAACACAGAAATTGCATCGGAATTATTACAAAAGGCAAAATGCCGATTTAAGTACAACAAGACTGACTCTTCTTACTGTCTATGATTTGAACCTTTCATGTGAGCCCAGTTTCAGATTCCGATGCTTCACTTCAGGTGTACTGTATCCCTCGGAACTTCTAATTGACGATGAAACACAGAAACTGCATCGGAATTAAATACAAATGGCACAATGCCGACTTACGTGCAAGAGGACTGACTCTTCATACATTCTACGATTTGAACCTTTCCAGTGAGACCAGTTTTAGATTCCAATGCTTCACTTCAGGTTTACTGTATCCCATGGACCTTCTAATTGACGATGAAACACAGAAATTGCTTCGGAATTAAATACAAAAGGTAAAATGCCGACTCTAGTACAAGTAGACTGACTCTTCTTACTGTCAATGTTTGAACCATTCCTGTGAGACTAGTTTTAGATTCCGATGCTTCACTTCAGGTATACTGTAGCCCTTGGACCATCTTACTGAAGAAGAAACACAGAATTTGCATCGGAATTAAATACAAAAGGCACAATGACGACTTAAGTACAAGAGGACTGACTCTTCTTAAATTCTATGATTTGA
Organism: Schistocerca americana; assembly: GCF_021461395.2. Lineage (NCBI taxonomy): Eukaryota > Metazoa > Arthropoda > Insecta > Orthoptera > Acrididae > Schistocerca > Schistocerca americana. The sequence goes on along the minus strand of NC_060127.1, from coordinate 230,089,529 downwards.
GCCTCTCCTCTGAGACCAGTTTTAGATATCGATGTTTCACTTCAGGTTTACTGTATCCCTTGGACCTTGTTATTGACGATGAAACTCAGAAATTGAATCGGAATTCAATACTAAAGGCACAATGCCGACTTAAGTACAAGAACACAGACTCTTCTTAAATTCTATGATTTGAGCCTTTCTTGTGAAACCAGTTTCAAATTCCGAAGCTTCACATCAGGTGTACTGTATTCCTTTGTCCATCTTATTGACGATGAAACAAAGAAATTGCATCGAAATTAAATACAAAAGGCACTATGCCGACATAAGTACAAGTAGACTGACTCTTCTTACTGTCTATGTTTTGAACCTTTCCTGTGAGACCAGTTTTAGATTCCGATTCTTCACTTCAGGTTTACTGTATTCCTTGGAGCTTCTTATTGACGATGAAACACAGAAATTGCATCGGATTAATATACAAAAGGCACAATGCCGACTTAAGTACAAGAGGACTGACTCTTCTTACATTATATGATTTGAAATTTTCCTGTGAGACCAGTTTTAGATTCCGATGCTTCACTTCAGGTTTACTGTTTCCCTTGGACCTTCACATTGATGATGAAACACAGAAATTGCATCGGAAGTAAAAACAAATTGGACAATGCCGACTTAAGTACAAGAAGACTGTCTCTTCTTACTGTCTACGCTTTTGAGCCTTTCCTGTGAGACTAGTTTTAGATTCCGATGCTTCAGGTTTACTGTATCCCTTGGACCATCATATTGACGATGAAACACAGATATTGGATCGGTATTACATACAAAACGCACAACGCCGACTTAAGTACAAGAGGACTGACTCTTCTTACATTGAATGATTTGAACCTTTCCTGTGAGACCAGTTTTAGATTCCGATGCTTCACTTCAGGTTTGCTGTATCTCTTGGACCTTCTCATTGACGATGAAACACAGAAATTGCATCGGAATTTAATACAAAATGCACAATGCCAACTTAAGTACAAGAAGACCGACTCTTCTTACGGTCTATGTTTGGTCCTTTCCTGTGAGACTAGTTTCAGATTCCGATGCTTCACTTCATGTTTACTGTATCCCTTGGACCTTCTTATTGACGATGACACATAGCAATTGCATCGGAATTAAATTCAAAATGCACAATGCCGACTTAAGTACAACAAGACTGATTCTTCTTACTGTCTATGTTTTGAACCTTTCATGTGAGCCCAGTTTTAGATTCCGATGCTTCACTTCAGGTTTCCTGTATCTCTTGGACATTCTTATTGACGATGAAACACAGAAACTGCATCGGAATTAAATACAAATGGCACAATGCCGACTTAAGTACAAGACGACTGACTCTTCTTACATTGTATGATTTGAACCTTTCCTGTGAGACCAGTTTTAGTTTCCGATGCATCACTTCAGGTTTACTGTATCCCTTGGACCTTCTAATTCACGATGAAACACAGAAATTGCTTCGGAATTAAATACAAAATGTAAAATGCCGACTCTAGTACAAGTAGATTGACTCTTCTTACTGTCTATGTTTGAACCTTTCCTGTGAGACTAGTTTTAGATTCTGATGCTTCACTTCAGGGGTACTGTAGCCCCTCGACCATCTTGCTGACGATGAAATACAGAATTTGAATCGGAATTAAATACAAAGAGCACAATGACGACTTAAGTACAAGAAGCCAGCCTCTTCTCACATTCTGTGATTTGAGCCTTTCCTGTGAGACCAGTTTGACATTCCCATGTTTCACTTCAGAATTACTGTATCCCTTGGACCTTCTTATTGACGATGAAACTCAGAAATTGAATCGGAATTTAAAACTAAAGGCACAATGCCGACTTAAGTACAAGAACACTGACTCTTCTTAAATTCTATGATTTGAGCCATTCCTGTGAAACCAGTTTCAAATTCCGATGCTTCACTTCAGGTGTACTGTATCCCTTGGTCCTTCTTATTGACGATGAAACACAGAAATTGCATCGAATTTAAATACAAAAGGCACTATGCCGACATAAGTACAAGTAGACTGACTCTTCTTACTGTCTATATTTTGAACCTTTCCTGTGAGACCAGTTTTAGATTCCGATTCTTCACTTCAGGTTTACTGTAACCCTTGGAGCTTCTTATTGGCGAAGAAACACAGAAATTGCATCGGATTTATATACAAAAGGCACAATGCCGACTTAAGTACAAGAAGACTGACTCTTCTTACTGTCTATGATTTGAACCTTTCCTGTGAGACCAGTTTTAGATTCCGATGCTTCACTTCAGGTTTACAGTATCATTTGGACCTTCTTATTGACGATGAAACACATTAATTGCATCGGAATTAATTACAAAAGGCGCAATGCCGACCTAAGTACAAGAAGACTGACTCTTCTTACTGTCTATGATTTGAACCTTTCCTGTGAGACCAGTTTTGGAGTCCGATGCTTCACTTCAGATTTATTGTATTCCTTGGATCTTCTTATTGATGATGAAACACAGAAATTGCATCGGAATTAAATACAAAAGGCAGAATGCCGACTTACGTACAAGAGGACTGACTCTTCTTACATTCTATGATTTGAGCCTTTCCTCTGAGACTAGTTTTAGATTCTGATGCTTCACTTCAGGTATACTGTAGCCCTTGGACCATCTTACTGACGATGAAACACGGAATTTTCATCGGAATTCAATACAAAAGGCACAATGCCGACTTAAGTAGAAGAGGACTGACTCTTCTTACATTCTGTGTTTTGAGGCTTTCCTCTGAGACCAGTTTTAGATATCGGAGTTTCACTTCAGGTTTACCGTATCCCTTGGACCTTGTTTTTGACGATGAAACTCAGAAATTGAATCGGAATCAAAAACTAAAGGCACAATGCCGACTTAAGTACAAGAACACTGACTCTTCTTAAATTCTATGTTTATAGCCTTTCCTGTGAAACCAGTTTCAAATACCGATGCTTCACTTCAGGTGTACTGTATCCCTTAGTCCTTCTTATTGACGATGAAACACAGAAATTGCATCGAATTTAAATACAAAGGCACTATGCCGACTTAAGTAAAAGTAGACTGACTCTTCTTACTGTCTACGATTTGAACCTTTCCTGTGAGACGTTTTAGATTCCAATTCTTCACTTCAGGTTTACTGTATCCCTTGGAGCTTCTTATTGACGATGAAACGCAGAAATTGCATCTGATTTATATACAAAAGGCACAATGCCGACATAAGTACAAGAGGACTGACTCTTCTTACATTATATGATTTGGACTTTTCCTGTGAGACCAGTTTTAGATTCCGATGCTTCACTTCAGGTTTACTGTTTCCCTTGAACCTTCACATTGATGATGAAACACAGAAATTGCATGGGAAGTAAAAACAAATATCACAATACCGACTTAAGTACAAGACGACTGACTCTTCTTACTGTCTATGTTTTGAACCTTTCCTGTGAGACCAGTTTTAGATTCCGATGCTTCATTTCTGGTTTACTGTATTTCTTGGACTTTCTTACTAACGAAAAAAAGCAGAAATTGCATCGGAATTAAATACAAAATGCACTATGCCGACTTAAGTACAAGAAGACTGTCTCTTCTTATTGTCTACGCTTTTGAGATTTCCTGTGAGACCAGTTCTAGATTCCGATGCTTCAATTCATTTGTACTGTATCGCTTGGACTTTTCTCTTATTGTCGATGAAACACAGAAATTGCATCGGAATTAAATACAAAAGGCACAATGCCGACTTAAGTACAAGAAGACTGACTGCTCTTACTGTCTATGTTTTCAACCTTTCCTGTGAGACCAGTTATACATTCCGATGCTTCACTTCAGGTTTACTATATCCCTTGGACCTTCATATTGACGATGAAACACAGAAATTGCATCGGAATTAAAAACAAATTGCACAGGACCGACTTAAGTAAAAGAAGACTGACTCTTCTTACTGTCTATGTTTTCAACCTTTCCTGTGAGACTAGCTTTAGATTCCGATGCTTCACTTCAGGTTTACTGTATCCCATGGACCTTGTTACTGACGTTGAGACACAGAAATTGCATCGGAATTAGATACAAAAGGCACAATGCCAACTTAAATACAAGAAGACTGACTCTTCTTAGTGTCTATGTTTTGAAAATTTCCTGAGAGACCAGTTTTAGATTCCGATGCTTCATTTCATGTATACTGAATCCCTTGGACCTTCTTACTGACGATGAAACACGGAAATTGAATCGGAATTAAATAAAAAAGAACAATGCCGACTTAAGTACAAGAGGACTGACTCTTCTTACTTTGTATGATTTCAACCTTTTGTGTGAGCCCAGTTTTGGATTCCGATGCTTCACTTCAGGTTTACTGTATCCCTTGGACCTTCTTATTGACGATGAAACACAGAAATTGCGTCGGAATTAAATACAGAAGGCACAATGCAGACTTAAGTACAAGAGGACTGACTCTTCTTACATTCTACGATTTCAACCTTTCCAGTGAGACCAGTTTTTGATTCCGATGCTTCACATCAGGTCTACTCTATCCCTTGGGCCTTCATATTGACGATGAAACACAGAAATTGGATCGGTATTAAATACAAAAGGCACGATGCCGACTTAAGTACAAGAAGACTGACTCATCTTACTGTCTATGTTTTGAACTTTTCCTGTGGGACCAGTTTTAGATTCCGTTGCTTCACTTCAGGTTAACTGTATCCCTTGGACCATCATATTAACGATGAAACACAGAAATTGGATCGGTATTTTATACACAAGGCACAATGCCGACTGAAGTACAAGACGACTGACTCTTCCTACATTCTGAATTTGAACCTTTCCTGTAAAACCAGTTTCAGATTCCGATGCTTCACTTCAGGTTTAGTGTATCTCTTGGACCATCTTATTGACGATGAAACACAGAAATTGCATCAGAATTAAATACAAAAGACACAATGCCGACTTAAGTACAACTAGACTGACTCTTCTTACTGTCTATGTTTTGAATCTTCCTGTGAGACCAGTATTAGATTCCGATGCTTCACTTCAGGTTTACTGTATCCCTTGGACCTACTTATTGACGATGAAGCACAGAAATTGCATCGGAATTAAATAAAAGAGCACAATGCTGACCTAAGTACAAGAGGACTGACTCTTCTTACTTTGTATGTTTTGAACCTATTCTGTGAGACCAGTCTTCGATTCCGATGCTTCACTTCAGGTTTACTGTATCCCTTGGTCCTTCTTATTGACGATGAAGCACAGAAATTGCATTGGAATTAAATAAAAAAGGCAAAATGCCGACTTAAGTACAAGGAGACTGACTCTTCTTACAGTCTATGTTTTCAACCTTTCCTGTAAGACTAGTTTTAGATTCCGATGCTTCACTTCAGGTTTACTGTAGACCTTGGACCTTGTTACTGACGATGAAACACAGAAATTGCATCGCATTTAAATACAAAAGGCACAATGCCGACTTAAGTACAAGGAGACTGACTCTTCATACAGTCTATGTTTGAACCGTTCCAGTAAGAACAGTTTTAGATACCGATGCTTCACTTCGGGTTTACCGTATCCCTTGGACCTTCATATTGACGATGAAACACAGGAATTGCATCGGAATTAAAAACAAATTGCACAAAGCCGACTTAAGTACAAGAAGACTGACTCTTCTTACTGTCTATGTTTTTGAACCTCTCCTGTGAGACCAGTTTTAGATTCATATGCTTCATTTCTGGTTTACAGTATCCCTTGGACATTCTTACTGACAATGAAACACAGGAATTGCATCGGAATGAAATACAAAAGGCACAATGCCGACTTATGTACAAGAAGACTGACTCTTCTTACTTTCTACGTTTTGAGCCATTCCTGTGAGACCAGTTTTAGATTCCGATGCTTCATTTCAGGTTTACTGTACCCCTTGGCCCTTCTCATTGGCGATGAAACACAGAAATTGCATCGGAATCAAATACAAAACGCACAATGCCGACTTAATTACAAGAAGACCGACTCTTCTTACTGTCTATGATTTGAACTTTTCCTGTAAGACCAGTTTTAGATTCCGTGGCATCACTTCAGGTTTACTGTATCCCTTGGACCTTCATATTGACGATGAAACACAGAAATTGCATCGGAATGAAATGCAAAAGGCACAATGCCGACTTAAGTACAGGAAGATTGACTCTTCTTACATTCTATGACTTGAACCTTTCCTGTGAGACCAGTTTCAGATTTCGATGCTACACTTCACGTGTACTGTATCCCTTGGAGCTTCTTAATAACGATGAAACACAAAAATTGCATCGGTATTAAATACAAAGGGCACTATGCCAGCTTCAGTACAAGAAGACTGTCTCTTCTTACTGTCTATGATTGAACCTTGCCTGTGAGACCAGTTTTAGGTTCCGATGCATCACTTTAGGTTTACTGTTTCCCCTGGACCTTTATTTGACGATGAAACATAGAAATTGCATCGGAATTAAATACAAAAGGCACAATGCCGAGGTAAGTACAAGAAGACTGACTCTTCTCACTGTCTATGTTTTGAAAGTTTCCTGTAAGATCAGTTTTAGATTCCGATGCTTCACTTCAGGTTTACTGTATTCCTTGGACCTTCTTATTGACGACGAAACACAGAAATTGCATCGGAATTAAATACAAAACGCACAATTCTGACTGAAGTACAAGAGGAATGTCTCTTCTTTCTGTCTATGTTTTGAACTATTCCATTGAGACCAGCTTTAGATTCCGATACTTCACTTCAGGTTTGCTGTATCCCTTGGACCTTCTTATTGACGATGAAACACAGAAATTCCATCGGAATTAAATACTAAAGGCACAATTCCACCATAGGTACAAGAAGACTGACTCATCTTACTGTCTATGTTGTGAGCCTTTCTTTTGAGACCAGCTTTAGATTCCGATGCATCACCTCAGTTTTACTATATCCCTTGGACTTTCTTATTGACGATGAAACATAGAAATTGCATCGGAATGAAATACATAGAGCACAATGCCGACTTAAGTACAAGAAGACTGACGATTCTTACTGTCTATGTTTCGAAACTTTCGTGTGAGACCAGTTTTTGATTCCGATGCTTCACTTCAGGTTTACTGTATCCCTTACACCTTCTTAATGACGATGAAGCACAGAAAATGCATCGGAATTAAATACATAAGGCACAATTCCGACTTAAGTACAAGAGAACTGACTCTTCTTACTGTCTATATTTTGAACCTTTCCTGTGAGACCAGTTTTAGATCCCATGCTTCACCTCAGGTTTACTGTATACCTTGGACCTTATTTTTGACGATGAATCACAGAAATTGCATCATAATTAATTACAAAAGGCACGATGCCAACTTAAGTACAAGAAGACTGACTCTTTTTACAGTATTTGATTAGAACCTTTCATTTGAGACCAGTTGTAGATTCCGATGCATCACTTCAGGTTTACTGTGTCCCTTGGACTTTCATATTGACGGTGAAACACGGATATTGCATCGGAATTAAATACAAAAGGCACAATGCCGGCTTAAGTACAAGAAGACTGACTCTTCTTACTGTCTTTGATTTGAACCTTTCCTGTGAGACCAGTTTTAGATTCCGATGCATCACTTCAGGTTTACTGATTCCCCTGGACATTTGTATTGACGATGAAACACAGAAATTGCATCGGAATTAAATACAAAAGGCACAATGCCGACTTAAGTACAAGAGAACTGTCTCTTCTTACATTCAATGATCTGAACCTTTCCTGTGAGACTACTTTTTGTTTCCGATGCTTCACGTCGGGTTTACTGTATCCCTTGGACACTCTTATTGACCATGAAACACAGAAATTGCATCGGATTTAAATACAAAGGGCACAATGCCGACTTAAGTACAAGAAGACTGAATCTTATTACTGTCTATGTTTTGAACTTTTCCTGAGAGACCAGTTTTAGATTCCGATGCTTCACTACAGGTTTACTGTTTCCCTTGTTCCCTTGGACCTTCATATTGACGATGAAACACAGAAATTGCATCGAAATTAAATACAAAAGGCGCAATGCCGATTTAAGTACAAGAGGACTGATTCTTTTTACATTCTTTGATTTGAACCTTTCCAGTTAGACCAGTTTTAGATTTCGATGCCTCACTTCAGATTTACTGTAACCCTTGGACCTTCGTTTTGACGATAAAACACAGAAATTGCATCGGTATTAAATGCAAAAGGCACAATGCTGACTTAAGTACAAGAAGACTGACACATCTTACTGTCTATGTATTGAACCTCTCCTGTGGGACCAGTTATAGATTCCGATGATTCACTTCAGGTTCACTGTATCCCTTGGACCTTCTTATTGACGATGATACACACATATTGCATCGGAATTAATACAAAAGGAACAATGCCGACTTAAGTACAAGAAGACTGACTCCTCTTACTGTCTATGTTTTGATCCTTTCCTGTGAGACCTGTATCGGATTCCGATGCTTCACTTCAGGTATACTGTATCTCTTGGACCTTCTAATTGACGATGAAAGACAGAAATTGCATCGGAATTAAATACTAAGGCACAATGCCTACTCAAGTACATGAAGACTGACTCTTCTTACTGTCTACGTTTTGAACCTTTCCTGTGTGATCAGTTTTAGATTCTGATGCTTCACTACAGGTTTACTGTATCCCTTGAACCTTCTTGTTGACGATGAAACACAGAAATTGCATCGGAATTAAATACAAAAGGCACAATTCCGACGTAAGTACAAGAGGACTGACTCTTCTTACTGTCTATGATTTAAACCGTTACTGTGAGACCAGTTTTAGATTACGATGCTTCACTTCTGGTTTACTGTATTCCTTGGAGCTTCTTATTGACGATGAAACAGAAATTGTATCGGAATTACATACAAAAGGCACAATGCCGACTTAAGTACAAGAAGACTGACTCTTCTTTCTGTCTATGTTTTTAACATTTCCTGTGAGACTAGGTTTAGATTTTGATGCTTCAAGTCTAGTCTACTGTGTCCCTTGGACCTTCATATTGACGATGAAACATAGAAATTGCATCGGGATTAAATACAAAAGGCACAATGCAGACTTAAGTACAAGAAGACTGTCTCTTCTTACTGTCTTTGATTTGAACCTTTCCTCTGCCACCAGTTTTAGACACCGATGCTTCACTTCATGTTCACTGTATCCCTTGGAAATTCTTATTGACCATGAAACACAGAAATTGCATTGGAATTGAATACAACAGGCACAATGCCTACTTAAGCACAAGAAGACTGACTCTTGTTTCTGTCTACGTATTGAACCTTTCCTGTGAGACCAGTTTTAGATTCCGATGCTTCACTTCAGGTTCACTGTATCCCTTGGACCTTCTTATTGACGGTGAAACACGGATATTGCATCGGAATTAAATACAAAAGGCACAATGCCGGCTTAAGTACAAGAAGACTGACTCTTCTTACTGTCTTTGATTTGAACCTTTCCTGTGAGACCAGTTTTAGATTCCGATGCATCACTTCAGGTTTACTGATTCCCCTGGACATTTTTATTGTCGATGAAACACAGAAATTGCATCGGAATTAAATACAAAAGGCACAATACCGACTTAATTACAAGAAGACTCACTCTTCTTATTGTCTATGTTTTGAACCTTTTGTGAGACCAGATTTAGATACCGATGCTGCACTTCAGGTTTACAGTATCCTTTGGACCTTCTTATTGACGATGAAACACAGAAATTGCATCGGAATTAAATACAAAATGCAAAATGCCAACTTATGTACAAGGAGACCGACTCTTCTTACTGTCTATGCTTTGAACCTTTCCTGTGAGACCAGTTTTAGATTCCGATGCCTCAATCCAGGTTTACTGAATCCCTTGGACTTTCTTATTGACGATGAAACACAGACATTGCACGGAGTTAAATACTAAAGGCACAATGCCACCATAAGTACAAGAAGACTGACTCATCTTTTAATATCTATGTTGTGAACCATCCTTTTGAGACCAGCTTTAGATTCCGATGCATTACTTCAGTTTTACTGTATTCCTTGGACCTTCTTATTGACGATGAAACACAGAAATTGCATCGGAATTAAATACAAAAGAACACAATGCCGACTTAAGTACAAGAAGACTGACTCGTCTTACTATCTGCGCTTTGAACCTTCCCTGTGAGACCAGTTTTAGATTCCGATGCTTCATTTCAGGTTTAGTGTATCCCTTGGACCTTCTTATTGACGATGAAACACAGAATTCGCATCGGAATTCAATACAAAAGGCACAATGCCGACATAAGTACAAGCGGACTGACACTTCTTACTGTCTATGTTTTAAACCTTTCCTGTGAGACCATTTTATATTCCGATGCTTCACTTCAGGATTACTGTATCCCTTGGACCTTTTTTTTGATCATGAAACACAGAAATTGCATCGGAATGACATACATAAAGCACAATGCCGACTTAAGTACAAGAAGACTGACGATTCTTACTGTCTATGTTTCGAACCATTCGTGTGAGACCAGTTTTTGATTCCGATGCTTCACTTCAGGTTTACTGTATCCCTTAGTCCTTCTTATTGACGATGAAGCACAGAAAATGCATCGGAATTAAATACATAAGGCACAATGCCGACTTAAGTACAAGAGGACTGACTCTTCTTACTGTCTATGTTTTGAACCTTTCCTGTGAGACCAGTTTAAATTCCGATGCTTCAGTTCAGGTTTACTGTATCCCTAGGACCTTCTTATTGACGATGAAACGCAGCAATTTCATCGGAATTAAATACAAAAGGCACAATGCAGACTTAAGTACAAGAGGACTGACTTTTCTTACATTCTATGATTTGAACGTTTCCTGTGAGTCCAGTTTTAGATTCCAAAGCCTCACTTCAGATTTACTGTATCCCTCGGACCTTCATATTGACGATGAAACACAGATATTGCATCGGAATTAAATACAAAAGGCACAATGCCGACTTAAGTACAAGAGGACTGACTCTTTTTACAGTATTTGATTTGATCCTTTCCTTTGAGACCAGTTATAGATTCCGATGCTTCACTTCAGGTTTACTGTATGCATTGGACCTTCTTATTGACGATGAAACACAGAAATTGCATCGGAATTAATTACAAAAGGCACAATGCCAACTTAAGTACAAGAGAACTGTCTCTTCTTACATTCAATGATATGAACCTTTCCTGTGAGACTAGTTTTTGTTTCCGATGCTTCACTTCTGGTTTACTGAATCCCTTGGATCTTCTTATTGACGATGATACACACATATTGCATCGGAATAAAGTACAAAAGGCACAATGCCGACTTAAGTACAAGAAGACTGATTCCTCTTACTGTCTATGTTTTGGTCCTTTCCTGTGAGACCTGTATCGGATCCGATGCTTCACTTCAGGTATACTGTATCTCTTGGACCTTCTAATTGACGATGATACACAGAAATTGCATCGGAATTAAATACTAAGGCACAATGCCTACTCAAGTACATGAAGACTGACTCTTCTTACTGTCTATGTTTTGAACCTTTCCTGTGTGATCAGTTTTAGATTCTGATGCTTCACTACAGGTTTACTGTATCCCTTGAACCTTCTTATTGACGATGAAACACAGAAATTGCATCGGAATTAAATACAAAAGGCACAATGCCTACTTAAGTACAACAAGACTGACTCTTCTTACATTTTATGATTTAAACCGTTACTGTGAGACCAGTTTTAGATTACGATGCTTCATATGTGGTTTACTGTATTCCTTGGAGCTTCTTATTGACGATGAAACAGAAATTGTATCGGAATTACACACAAAAGGCACAATGCCGACTGAAGTACAAGAAGACTGACTCTTCTTACTGTCTATGGTTTGAGCCTTTCCTTTGACACCAGTTATAGATTCCGATGCTTCACTTCAGGTTTACTGTATCCCTTGGACCTTCTTATTGACGACGAAACACAGAAATTGCATCGGGATTAAATACAAAAGGCACAATGCAGACTTAAGTACAAGAAGTCACACTCTTCTTACTGTCTATGACTTGAGCCTTTCCTCTGACACCAGTTTTTGATACCGATGCTTCACTTCAGGTTAACTGTATCCCTTGGAAATTCTTATTGACGATGAAACACAGAAATTGCATCGGAATTGAATACAACAGGCACAATGCTTACTTAAGTACAAGAAGACTGACTCTAGTTTCTGTCTACATATTGAACCTTTCCTGTGAGACCAGTTTTAGATTCCGATGCTTCACTTCAGGTTCACTGTATCCCTTGGACCTTCTTATTGACGGTGAAACACAGATATTGCATCGGAATTAAATACAAAAGGCACAATGCCGGCTTACGTACAAGAAGACTGACTCTTCTTACTGTCCTGGATTTGAACCTTTCCCGTGAGACCAGTTTTAGATTCCGATGCATCACTTCAGGTTTACTGATTCCCCTGGACATTTTTATTGACGATGAAACACAGAAATTGCATGGGATTTAAATACAAAAGGCACAATACCGACTTAATTACAAGAAGACTCACTCTTCTTATTGTCTATGTTTTGAACCTTTTGTGAGACCAGATTTAGATACCGATGCTGCACTTCAGGTTTACAGTATACTTTGGACCTTGTTATTGACGATGAAGCACAGAAATAGCATCGGAATTAAATACAAAATGCAAAATGCCTACTTAAGTACAAGGAGACCGACTCTTTAAGAAGAGTCGGTCTCCTTGTACTTAAGTAGGCATTTTGCATTTGCATTTTGCAAGGTTCAAAGCATAGACAGTATGCTTTGAACCTTTCCTGTGAGACCAGTTTTAGATTCCGATGCCTCAATCCAGGTTTACTGAATCCCTTGGACTTTCTTATTGACGATGAAACACAGAAATTGCATCGGAGTTAAATACTAAAGGCACAATGCCACCATAAGTACAAGAAGACTGACTCTTCTTACTGTCTATGTTTTGAACCTTTCCTGTGTGATCAGTTTTAGATTCTGATGCTTCACTACAGGTTTACTGTATCCCTTGGACCTTCTTATTGACGATGAAACACAGAAATTGCATCGGAATTAAATACAAAAGAACACAATGCCGACTTAAGTCCAAGAAGACTGACTCGTCTTACTATCTGCGCTTTGAACCTTCCCTGTGAGACCAGTTTTAGATTCCGATGCTTCATTTCAGGTTTAATGTATCCCTTGGACCTTCTTATTGACGATGAAACACAGAATTCGCATCGGAATTCAATACAAAAGGCACAATGCCGACTTAAGTACAAGCGGACTGACAATTCTTACTGTCTATGTTTTAAATCTTTCCTGTGAGACCAATTTATATTCCGATGCTTCACTTCAGGTTTACTGTATCCCTTGGACCTTTTTTTTGATCATGAAACACAGAAATTGCATCGGAATGACATACATAAAGCACAATACCGACTTAAGTACAAGAAGACTGACGATTCTTACTGTCTATGCTTCGAACCATTCGTGTGAGACCAGTTTTTGATTCTGATGCTTCACTTCAGGTTTACTGTATCCCTTAGACCTTCTTATTGACGATGAAGCACAGAAAATGCATCGGAATTAAATACATAAGGCACAATGCCGACTTAAGTACAAGAGGACTGACTCTTCTTACTGTCTATATTTTGAACCTTTCCTGTGAGACCAGTTTTAGGTCCCATGCTTCACTTCAGGTTTACTGTATACCTTGGACCTTATTTTTGACGATGAATCACAGAAATTTCACAAGAATTAATTACAAAAGACACAATGCCAATTAAAGTACAAGAAGACTGACTCTTCTTACTGTCTATGTTTTGAACCTTTCCTGTGAGACCAGTTTAAATTCCGATGCTTCACTTCAGGTTTACTGTATCCCTTGGACCTTCTTATTGACGATGAAACACAGCAATTGCATCGGAATTAAATACAAAAGGCACAATGCAGACTTAAGTACAAAAGGACTGACTTTTCTTACATTCTATGATTTGAACCTTTCCTGTGAGTCCAGTTTTAGATTCCAAACCCTCACTTCAGGTTTACTGTATCCCCCGGACCTTCATATTTACGATGAAACACAGATATTGCATCGGAATCAAATACAAAAGGCACAATGCCGACTTAAGTACAAGAGGACTGACTCTTTTTACAGTATTTGATTTGAACCTGTCCTTTGAGACCAGTTTTAGATTCCGATGCTTCAGTTCAGGTTTACTGTATGCATTGGACCTTCTTATTGCCGATGAAACACAGAAATTGCATCGGAATTAATTACATAAGGCACAATGCCAACTTAAGTACAAGAGAACTGTCTCTTCTTGCATTCAATGATATGAACCTTTCCTGTGAGACTAGTTTTTGTTTCCGATGCTTCACTTCTGGTTTACTGTATCCCTTGGACATTCTTATTGACCATGAAACACAGAAATTGCATTGGAATAAAATACAAAAGGCACAATGCCGACTTATGTACAAAAAGACTGAATCTTCTTACTGTCTATGTTTTGATCCTTTCCTGTGAGATCAGTTTTACATTCCGATGCTTCACTACAGGTTTACCGTAGCCCATTGGACCTTCTTATTTACGATGAAACACAGAAATTGCATCGGAATTAAGTACAAAAGGCTCAATGAGGACTTAAGTACAAGAAGACTGATTCTTCTTACTGTCTATGCTTTGATTCTTTTTGTGAGACCAGTTTTAGATTCCGATGCTTCAGTTCAGGTTTACTGTATGCATTGGACCTTCTTATTGCCGATGAAACACAGAAATTGCATCGGAATTAATTACATAAGGCACAATGCCAACTTAAGTACAAGAGAACTGTCTCTTCTTGCATTCAATGATATGAACCTTTCCTGTGAGACTAGTTTTTGTTTCCGATGCTTCACTTCTGGTTTACTGTATCCCTTGGACATTCTTATTGACCATGAAACACAGAAATTGCATTGGAATAAAATACAAAAGGCACAATGCCGACTTATGTACAAAAAGACTGAATCTTCTTACTGTCTATGTTTTGATCCTTTCCTGTGAGATCAGTTTTACATTCCGATGCTTCACTACAGGTTTACCGTAGCCCATTGGACCTTCTTATTTACGATGAAACACAGAAATTGCATCGGAATTAAGTACAAAAGGCTCAATGAGGACTTAAGTACAAGAAGACTGATTCTTCTTACTGTCTATGCTTTGATTCTTTTTGTGAGACCAGTTTTAGATTCCGATGCTTCACTTCAGGTTTACTGTATCCCTCGGACCTTTTTATTGACGATGAAACACAGAAATTGCATAGGAATTAAATACAAAGGCACAATGCCGTCTTATGTACAAGGAGACTGACTCTATTTACTGTCTAAGTATTGAATCTTCCTGTGAGACCAGTTTCAGATTCCGATGCTTCTCTTCAGGTTTACTGTATCCCTTGGACCTTCTTATTGACGATGATACACAGATATTGCATCGGAATTAAATACAAAAGAAACAATGCCGACTTAAGTACAAGAAGACTGACTCCTCTTACTGTCTATGTTTTGATCCTTTCCTGTGAGACCTGAATCGGATTCCGATTCTTCACTTCAGGTATACTGTATCTCTTGGACCTTCTAATTGACGATGAAACACAGAAATTGCATCGGAATTAAATACTAAGGCACAATGCCGACTCAAGTACATGCAGACTGACTCTTCTTACTGTCTATGTTTAGAACCTTTCCTGTGAGATCAGTTTTAGATTCTGATGCTTCACTACAAGTTTACTGTATCCCCTGAACCTCCTTATTGACGATGAAACACAGAAATTGCATCGGAATTAAATACAAAAGGCACAATGCCTACTTAAGTACAACAAGACTGACTCTTCTTACCGTCTATGGTTTAAGCCTTTCCTTTGACACCAGTTTTAGATTCCGATGCTTCACTTCAGGTTTACTGTATCCCTTGGACCTTCTTATTGACGATGAAACTCAGAAATGGCATGGGAATTAAATACAAAAGGCACAATGATGACTTAATTACAACAGGAATGTCTATTCTTACTGTCTATGATTTGAACTCTTCCTTTGAGACCAGATTTAGATTCCCATGTTTCACTTCTGGTTTACTGTATCCCTTGGACCTTCCAATTGACGATGAAACACAGAAATCGCCTCGGAATTAAATACAAAAGACACAATGCCGACTTAAGTACAAGAAGACTGACTCATCTTACTGTCTATGCCTTCAACCTTTCCTGTGAGACCAGTTTTAGATTCCGATGCTTCACTTCTGGTTTACTGTGTCCCTTGGACCTTCTTATTAACGACGAAACACAGAAATTGCATCGGTTATAAATACCAAAGGCACAATGCAGACTTAAGTACAAGAAGACTGACTCTTGTTTCTGTCAATGATTTGAACCTTTCCTGTGACACCAGTTCTTGATTCCGATGCTTCACTTCAGGTTCACTGTATCCCTTGGACCTTCTTATTGACGGTGAAAATCAGATATTGCATCGGAATTAAATACAAAATGCACAATGCCGACGTAAGTACAAGAGGACTGACTCTTCTTACTGTCTATGACTTAAACCGTTACTGTGAGACCAGTTTTAGATTACGATGCTTCACTTCTGGTTTACTGTATTCCTTGGACCTTCTTATTGACGATGAAACAGAAATTGTATCGGAATTACATACAAAACGCACAATGCCGACTTAAGTACAAGAGGACTGCCTCTTCTTACTGTCTATGATTTAAACCGTTACTGTGCGACCAGTTTTAGATTACGATGCTTCACTTCTGGTTTACTGTATTACTTGGACCTTCTTATTGACGATGAAACAGAAATTGTATCGCAATTACATACAAAAGGCACAATGCCGACTGAAGTACAAGAAGTCTGACTCTTCTTACTGTCTATGATTTGAGGCTTTCCTCTGACACCAGTTTTAGATACCGATGCTTCACTTCAGGTTAACTGTATCCCTTGGAAATTCTTATTGACGATGAAACACAGAAATTGCATCGGAATTAAATACAAAAGGCACAATGCCGGCTTAAGTACAAGAAGACTGACTCTTCTTACTGTCTATGATTTGAACCTTTCCCGTGAGACCAGTTTTAGATTCCGATGCCTCAATCCAGGTTTACTGAATCCCTTGGACTTTCTTATTGACGATGAAACACAGAAATTGCATCGGAATTAAATACAAAAGGCACAATACCGACTTAATTACAAGAAGATTCACTCTTCTTATTGTCTATGTTTTGAACCTTTTGTGAGACCAGTTTTAGATACCGATGCTACACTTCAAGTTTACAGTATCCTTTGGACCTTCTTATTGACGTTGAAACACAGAAATTGCATCGGAATAAAATACAAAAGGCACAATGCAGACTTATGTACAAAAAGACTGAATCTTCTTACTGTCTATGTTTTGAACCTTTCCTGAGAGAACAGTTTTAGTTTCCGATGCTTCACTTCAGGTTTACTGTTTCCCTTGCTCCCTTAGACCTTCATATTGACTATGAAACACAGAAATTGCATCGAAATTAAATACAAAAGGCGCAATTTTGACTTAAGTACAAGAGGACTGATTCTTTTTACATTATTTGATTTTAACCTTTCCTGTTAGACCAGTTTTAGATTTCGATACCTCACTTCAGGTTTACTGTAACCCTTGGACCTTCGTATTGACGATAAAACACAGAAATTGCATCGGTATTAAATGCAAAAGGCACAATGCTGACTTAAGTACAAGAAGACTGACTCTTCTTACTGTCTATGTATTAAACCTTTCCTGTGGGACCAGTTATAGATTCCGATGCTTCTCTTCAGGTTTACTGTATCCCTTGGACCTTCTTATTGACGATGAAACACAGAAATTGCATCGGAATTAAATACAAAGGCACAATGCCGTCTTATGTACAAGGAGACTGACTCTTACTACTGTCTAAGTATTGAATCTTCCTGTGAGACCAGTTTTAGATTCCGATGCTTCTCTTCAGGTTTACTGTATCCCTTGGACCTTCTTATTGACGATGATACACAGATATTGCATCGGAATTAAATACAAAAGAAACAATGCCAACTTAAGTACAAGAAGACTAACTCCTCTTACTGTCTATGTTTTGATCCTTTCCTGTGAGACCTGTATCCGATTCCGATGCTTCACTTCGGGTATACTGTATCTCTTGGACCTTCTAATTGACGATGAAACACAGAAATTGCATTGGAATTAAATACTAAGGCACAATGCCGACTCAAGTACATGTAGACTGACTCTTCTTACTGTCTATGTTTATAACCTTTCCTGTGAGATCAGTTTTAGATTCTGATGCTTCACTACAAGTTTACTGTATCCCTTGAACCTTCTTATTGATGATGAAACACAGAAATTGCATCGGAATTAAATAAAAAAGGCACAATGCCTGCTTAAGTACAACAAGACTGACTCTACTTACATTCTATGATATGAGCCTTTCCTGCGAGACCAGTTTCAGATTTCGTTGCTTCACATCTGGTTTATTGTATCCCTTGGACCTTCTTATTGACGATGAAACTCAGAAATGGCATGGGAATTAAATACAAAAGGCACAATGCCGACTTAAGTACAAGAAGACTGACTCATCTTACTGTGTATGACTTCAACCTTTCCTGTGAGACCAGTTTTAGATTCCGATGCTTCACTTCTGGTTTACTGTGTCCCTTGGACCTTCTTATTAACGACGAAAAACAGAAATTGCATCGGGATTAAATACAAAAGCCACAATGCAGACTTAAGTACAAGAGGACTGACTTTTCTTACATTCCATGACTTGAGCCTTTTATGTGCGACCAGTTTCAGATTTCGATGCTTCACTTCAGGTGTACTGAATCCCTTGGACCTTCTTATTAACGATGAAACACAGAAATTGCATCGGAATTAAATACAAAATGCACAATACCGGCTTAAGTACAAGAAATGGTACTCTTCCTAATGTCTATGATTTGAACCTTTCCTGTGAGACCAGTTTTAGATTCCGATGCATCACTTCAGGTTTACTGTTTTCCCTGGACCATTTTATTGACGATGAAACACAGAAATTGCATCGGAATTAAATACAAAAGGCGCATTGTCGACTTAAGTACAGGAAGATTGACTCTTCTTACATTCTATGACTTGAGCCATTCCTGTGGGACCAGTTTATGATTTCGATGCTTCACTTCAGGTGTACTGTATCCCTTGGACCTTCTTATTAACGATGAAACACAGAAATTGAATCGGAATTAAATACAAAAGGCATAATGCCGGCTTAAGTACAAGAAGACTGACTCTTCTTACTGTCTATGATATGAGCCTTACCTGTGAGACCAGTTTTAGATTCCGATGCATCACTTCAGGTTGACTGATTCCCCTGGACATTTTTATTGACGAGGAAACACAGATATTACATCGGAATTAAATACAAAAGGCACAATACCGGCTTAAGTACAAGAAATTGTACTCCTCCTAATGTTTATGATCTGAACCTTTCCTGTGAGTCCAGTTTTAGATTCCGATGCTTCACTTCAGGTTTACTGTTTCCCTTGGACTTTCGTATTGACGAAGAAACACAGAAATTGCATCGGAATTAAAAACAAAAGGCACAATGCCGACTCAAGTACATGAAGACTGACTCTCCTTTCTGTCTATGTTTTGAACCTTTCCTGTGAGATCAGTTTTAGATACCGATGCTTCACTACAGGTTCACTGTATCCCTTGGAGCTTCTTATTGACGATGAAACACAGAAATTGCATCGGAATTAAGTACAAAAGACTCAATGAGCACTTAAGTACAAGAAGACTGATTCTTCTTACTGTCTATGCTTTGAATCTTTTTGTGAGACCAGTTTTACATTCCGATGCTTCACTTCAGGTTTACTGTATCCCTTGGACCTTCTTATTGACGATGAAACACAGAAATTGCATCGGAATTAAATTCAAAAGGCACAATGCCGACTTTAGTACAAGAGCACTGACTCATCTTACATTCTATGATTTGAGCCTTTCCTCTGAGATGAGTTTTTGGTGTCGATGCTTCACTTCAGGCTTACTGTTTCCCTTGGACATTCTTATTGACGATGAAACACAGAAATTGCATCGGAATTAAACACAAAAGGCACAATGCAGACTTAAGTACAAGAGGACTGACTTTTCTTACATTCTATGATTTGAACCTTTCCTGTGAGTCCAGTTTTAGATTCCGAAGCCTCACTTCAGGTTTACTGTATCCCTCGGACCTTCATATTGACGATGAAACACAGATATTGCATCGGAATTAAATACAAAAGGCACAATGCCGACTTAAGTACAAGAGGACTGACTCTTTTTACAGTATTTGATTTGAACCTTTCCTTTGAGACCAGTTTTAGATTCCGATGCTTCACTTCAGGTTTACTGTATGCATTGGACCTTCTTATTGACGATGAAACACAGAAATTGCATCGGAATTAAATACAAAAGGCACAATGCCTACTTAAGTCCAACGAGACTGACTCTTCTTACATTCTATGATTTGAGCCTTTCCTGCGAGACCAGTTTCAGATTTCAATGCTTCACTTCTGGTTTATTGTATCCCTTGGACCTTCTTATTGATGATGAAACACAGAAATTGCATCGGAATTAAATACAAAAGGCACAATGCCGACGTAAGTACAAGAGGACGGACTCTTCTTACTGTCTATGTTTTGAACCTTTCCTGTGAGACCGGTTTTAGATTGAGATGCTTCACTTCTGGTTTACTGTGTCCATTGGACCTTCTTATTGACGGTGAAACATAGATATTGCATCGGAATTAAATTTAAAAGGCACAATGCCGACTTAAGTACAAGAAGACTGACTCTACTTACTGTCAATATTTTGAACCTTTCCTGTGAGGCCAATTTTAGATTCCGATGCTTCACTTCAGGTTTACTCTATCCCTTGGACCTTCCTACTGACGATGAAACACAGAAATTGCATCGGAACTAAATACAAAAGGCACAATGCCGACTTAGGTACAAGAAGTATGACTCTTCTTACTGTCTATGTTTTGAGCCTTTCCTATGAGACCAGTGTTAGATTTCGATGCTTCACTCCCGGTTTACTGTATCCCTTGGACCTTCTTTATGACGAAGAAAGACATAAATTCCATTAGAATTAAATACAAAAGGCACAATGCCGACTTAGGTACAAGAGGATTGACTCTTCTTACATTCTATGATATTAGCCTTTCCTGTGAGACCAGTTTTAGCTATCGATGCTTCACTTCAGGTTTACTGTATCCCTTCGACCTTCTTACTGACGATGAAACACAAATATAACATCGGAATTAAATAAAAGAGGCACAATGCCGACTTAAGTACGAGAGGACTGACTGTTCTTACATTCTATGATTTGAGCATTTCCAGTGAGAGCAGTTTTAGATATCGATGCTTCACTTCAGGTTTACTGTATCCAATGGACCTTCTTTTTGACGATGAAACATGGAAATTGCATCGGAATGAGATACAAAAGGCACAATGCCGACTTAAGTACGAGAAGACTGACACTTCTTCCTGTCTATGTTTCGAACGTTTCCTGTGAGATCAGTTTTGGATTCCGATGCTTCACTTCAGGTTTAGTGTTGCCCTTGGACCTTCTTATTGACGATGAAACACATAAATAGCATCGGAATTAAATATAAAAGGCACAATGCCGACTTAAGTACAAGAAGACTGACTCTTCTTACTGTGTATGTTTTGAACCTTTCCTGTGAGACCAGTTTTAGATTCCCAAGCTTCACTTCAGGTTTACTGTATCCCTTGGACCTTCTTATTAACGATGAAACACAGAAATTGCATCGGAATTAAATACAAAATGTACAGTGCCATCTTAACTACAAGAGGACTGATTCTTCTTATATTCTATGATTTGAGTCTTTCCTCTGAGACCAGTTTAAGATATCGATGCTTCACTTCAGGATTACTGTATCCCTTGGGCCTTCTTTTTGACGATGAAACAAAGAAATTGCATCGGAATTAAATACAAAAGGCACAATGCCGACTTAAGTACAAGAAGACTGACTCTTCTTACTGTCTATACTTTGAACCTTTCCTGTGAGGCCAGATTTAGATTCAGATGCTTTACTTTAGGTTTGCTCTATCCCTAAGACTTTCTTACTGACGATGAAACACAGAAATTGCATCGGAATTAAATACAAACGGCACAATGCCGACATTACAAGAAGTGTGATTCTTCTTACTGTCTATGATTTGAGCCTTTCCTGTGAGACCAGTTTTAGATTCCGATGCTTCACTTCAGGTTTACTGTATCCCTTGGACCTTCTTATTGACGATGAAACACATAAATAGCATTGGAAGTAAATACAAACGGCACAATGTCGACTTGAGTACAAGAGCATTGACTCCTCTTACATTCTATGATTTTAGCCTTTCCTGTGAGACCAGTTTTAGATATCGATGCTTCACTTCAGGTTTACTGTATCCCTTGGACCTTGTTACTGACGATGAAACACAAAAATTTCATCGGAATTAAATACAAAAGGCACAATGCCGACTTAAGTACAAGAAGACAGACTCTTCTTACTGTGTATGCTTTGAACCTTGCCTGTGAGACAATTTTAAGATTCCGAAGCTTCACTTCCGGTTTACTGTACTCCTTGGACCTTCTTATTGACAATGAAACACAGAAATAGCATCGGAATTAAATACAAAATGTACAATGCCAACTAAACTACAAGAGGACTGATTCTTCTTACATTCTATGATTTGAGCATTTCCTCTGAGACCAGTTTAAGATATCGATGCTTTACTTCTGGTTTACTGTATCCCTTGGGCCTTCTTTTTGACGATGAAACAAAGAAATTGCATCGGAATTAAATACAATAGGCACAATGCCGACTTAAGTACAAGAAGACAGACTCTTCTTACTGTGTATGCTTTGAACCTTTCCTGTGAGGCCAGTTTTAGATTCCCATGCTTCACTTCAGGTTTACTCTATCCCTTGGACCTTCTTACTGACGATGAATCACAGAAATTGCATCGGAATTAAATACAAAAGGAACAATGCCGACTTAAGTACAATAAGTGTGACTCTTCTTACCGTCTATGTTTTGAGCCTTTCCTGTGAGACCAGCTTTAGATTCCGATGCTTCACTTCAGGTTTACTGTATCCCTTGGACCGTGTTATTGAAGGTGAAACACATACATTGCACCGGACGTAAATGCAAAAGGCACAATGGCGACTTAAGTACAAGCAGTCTGACTCTTCTTACTGTCTATGTGTTGAGCCTTTCCAGTGAGACCAGTGTTAGATTCCGATGCTTCTCTTCTGGTTTACTGTATCCCTTGGATCTTCTTATTGACGATGAAACACAGTAAATTGCATCGGAATTAAATACAAAGGCACAATGCCGACTTAAGTACAAGAGGACTAACTCTTCTCACACTCTGTGATTTGAACTTTTCCTGTGATACCAGTTTTAGATTCCGATGTTTCACTTCACGTTTCCTGTATCCCTTTGACCTTCTTATTTATGAATAAACACAGAAATTGCATCGGAATTTATTACAAAAGGCACAATGCCGACTAAAGTACAAGATGAATGACTATTCCTTTTGTCTATGTTTCGAACCCTTCCTGTGAGACCAGTGTTAGATTAAGATGCCTCACTTCAGGTTTAATGTATCCCTTGGACCTTCCTATTGACAATGAAACACATAAATTGCATCGGAATTAAATACAAAAGGCACAATGCCGACTTAAGTACAAGAAGACTGACTCTTCTTACTGTCTAAGATTTGAACCTTTCCTGTGAGACCAGTTTTACATTCCGATGCTTCACTTCAGGTTGACTGTATCCCTTGGACCTTGTAATTGACGATGAAACAGAGAAATTGCAACGGAATTAAATACAAAATATACAATGCCGACTTAACTACAAGGGGACTGATTCTTCTTACTGTCTATGTTTTGAATCTTTCCTGTGAGACCAGTTTTAGATTCCGATGCATCACTTCAGGTTTACTGTAACTCTTAGACCTTCTTATTCACGATGAAACGCAGAAATTGCATCGGAATTAAATACAAAAATCACAATGCCGACTTAAGTACGAGAAGACTGACACATCTTACTGTCTATGTTTTGATTCTTTCCTGTGAGACCAGTTTTTGATTCCGATGCTTTACTTAAGGTTTATGTTTCCCTTGGACCTTCTTATTGACGATTAAAAACAGAAATTGCTTCGGAATCAAATACAAAAGGCTCAATGCCGACTTAAGTAGAAGAGGACTGACTCTTCTTACATATTATGATATGAACCTGTCCTGTGAGACCACTTTTAGTTTCCGATGCTTCGCCTCAGGTTTACTGTATCCGTTGGACCTTCACATTGACGATGAAACACTGAAATTGCATCGGAATTAAATACTAAAGGCACAGAGCCGTCTTAAGTAGATGAGGACTGACTCTTCTTACTGCCTATGCTTTGAGCCTTTCCTGTGAGACCAGTTTTAATCATCGTTGCTTCACTTCAGGTTTACTGTATCCCTTGGACCTTCTTACTGACGATGAAACACAGAAATTGCATCGGAATTAAATACAAAATGTACAATGCCGACTTAACTACAAGAGGACTGATTCGTCTTGCATTCTATGATTTGAGCCTTTCCTCTGACACCAGTTTTACATATCGATGCTTCACTCCATGTTTACTGTATCCCTTGGACCTTCTTTTTGACGATGAAACAAAGAAATTGTATTGGAATTAAATACAAAAGGCACAATGCCGACTTAAGTACAAGAAGACAGACTCTTCTTACGTTCTATGATTTGAGCCTTTCCTGTGACCCCAGTTTCAGAATCCGATGCTTCGCTTCAGGTGTACTGTATCCCTTGGACCTTCTTATTGACGATGAAACACAGATATAGCATCGGAATTAAATACAAAAGGCACAATGCAGACTTAAGTACAAGAAGTCTGACTCTTCTTACTGTCTATGTTTTGAGCCTTTCCTGTGAGAACAGTTTTAAATATCGATGCTTCTCTTCAGGTTTACTGCATCCCTTGGACGTTCTGACTGACGATGAAACACAGAAATTGCATCGGAGTTAACTACAAATGGCACAAAGCCGACTTACGTGCAAGAAAACTGACTCCTCTTACTGTCTATGCTTTTAACCTTTCCTCTGAGACCAGTTTTTGATTCAGATGATTCACTTCAGGTTTACTGTATCTCTTGGACCTTCTTATTGACGATGAAACGTAGAAATTGCATCGGAATTAAATACAAAAGGCACATTGCCGATTAAGTAAAAGAGGACTGACTCTTCGTACATTCTATGATTTGAAACTTTCCTGTGATACCTGTTTTAGATTCCGATGCTTCACTTCCGGTTTACTGTATACCTTGGACCTTCTTATTGACGATGAAACACAGAAATTGCATCGGAATTAAATACAAAAGGCACAATGCTGACTTAAGTACATGAAGACTGACTCTTCATACTGTTTATATTTTGAACCTTTTCTCTGAGGCCAGTTTTAAATTCCGACGCTTCACTTCTGGTTTACTGTATCCCTTGGACCTTCTTATTGACGATGAAATACAGAAATTGCATCGGAATTAAATACAAAAGGCACAATGCAGATTTAAGTACATGAAGTCTGACTCTTCTTACTGTCTATGTTTTGAGCCTTGCCTCTGAGACCAGTTTTAGATATCGATAATTCACTTTAGGTTTACTGTATCCCTTGGACCTTGTTACTGGCGCTGAAACACAGAAATTGCATCGGAATTAAATACAAATGGCACAAAGCCGACTTACGTACAAGGAGACTGACTCTTCTTACTGTCTATGCTTAAAACTTTACTGTGAGCCCAGTTTTAGATTCAGATGCTTTACTTCAGGTTTACTGTATCAGTAGGACCTTCTTATTGACAATGAAACGCTGAAATTGCATCGGAATTAAATGCAAAATGCACAATGCCGACTTAAGTACGAGAAGACTGACATTTCTTACTGTCTAAGATTCGATCATTTCCTGTGAGACCAGTGTTAGATTCCGATGCTTCACTTCACGTTTACTCTATCCCTTGGACCTTCTTATTGACGATGAAACACATAAATTGCATCGGAATTAAATACAAAAGGCACAATGCCGACTTAAGTACAAGAAGACTGGCTCTTCTTACTGTCTAAGCTTTGAGCCTTTCCTGTGAGACCAGTTTTAGATTCCGATGCTTCACTTCAGGTTGACTGTATCCCTTGGACCTTGTAATTGACGATGAAACAGAGAAATTGCAACGGAATTAAATACAAAATATACAATGCCGACTTAACTACAAGGGGACTGATTCTTCTTACTGTCTATGTTTTGAATCTTTCCTGTGAGACCAGTTTTTGATTCCGATGCTTTACTTCAGGTTTACTGTATCCCTTGGACCTTCTTATTGACGATGAAACACAGAAATTGCATCTGAATTAAATACAAAAGGCACAATGCCGACTTAAGTACACCAAGACTGACTCTTCTTACTGTCTATGTTTCGAACCTTTCCTGTGTGACCAGTTTTAGATTACGATGCTTCACTTCAGGTTTACTGTATCCCTTGTACTTTCTTATTGACGATGAAACACATAAATTGCATCGGAATTAAATACAAAAGGCACAATGCCGACTTAAGTACAAGAGCATTGGCTCTTCTTACTTTCTATGTTTTTAGCCTTTCCTGTGAGACCAGTTTTAGATATCGATGCTTCACTTCAGGTTTACTGTATCCCTTGGACCTTCTTACTGACCATGAAACACAAATATAGCATCGGAATTAAATACAAAAGGCACAATGCAGACTTAAGTACAAGAGGACTGACTATTCTTATATTCTATGATTTGAGCCTCTCCTGTGAGAGCAGTTTTAGATATCGATGCTTCACTTCAGGTTTAATGTATCCCTTGGCCCTTCTTACTGACGATGAAGCACGAAAATTGCATCGGAATTAAATACAAAATGCAGAATGCCGACTTAAGTACAAGAAGACTGACTCTTCTTACTGTGTATGTTTTGAACCTTTCCTGTGAGACCAGTTTTAGATATCTATGCTTTACTTCAGGTTTACTGTATCCCTTGGACCTTCTTACAGACGATGAAACACAGAAATTGCATCGGAATTAGATACGAAAGGCACAATGCAGACTTAAGTACAAGAAGACTCACTTTCCTTACTGTCTATGTTTCGAAACTTGCCTGTGAGACCAGTTTTAGATTCCGATGCTTCACTTCAGGTTTACTGTATCCCTTGGACCTTCTTATTGACGATGAAACACATAAATTGCATCGGAAAAATACAAAAGGCACAATGCCGACATAAGTACAAGAGCATTTACTCTTCTTAAATTCTATGCTTTTAACATTTCCTGTGAGACCAGTTTTAGATTCCGATGCATCACTTCAGGTTTACTGTAACTCTTGGAAATTCTTATTCACGATGAAACGCAGAAATTGCATCGGAATTAAATACAAAAATCACAATGCCGACTTAAGTTCGAGAAGACTGACACTTCTTACTGTCTATGTTTCGATCCTTTCCTGTGAGACCAGTCTTAGAATCCGATGCTTCACTTCAGGTTTACTGTATCCCTTGGACCTTCTTCTTGACTATGAAACAAAGAAATTGCATCGGAATTAAATACAAAAGGCTCAATGCCGATTTAAGTACAAGAAGACAACCTCTTCTTACGGTCTATGATTTGAGCCTATCCCGTGAGATCAGTTTCAGATTCCGACGCTTCACTTCAGGTGTACTGTATCCCTTGGACCTTCTTATTGACGATGAAACACAGAAATTGCATCGGAATTATATACAAAAGGCACAATGCCGACTTAAGTACATGAAGACTGACTCTTCATACTGTTTGTATTTTGAACCTTTACTGTGAGGCCAGTTTTAAATTCCGACGCTTCACTTCAGGTTTACTGTATGTCTTGGACCTTCTTATTGACGATGAAATACAGAAATTGCATCGGAATTAAATACAAAAGGCACAATGCAAACTTAAGTACATGAAGTCTGACTCTTCTTACTGTCTATGTTTTGAGCCTTGTCTCTGAGACCAGTTTTAGATATCGATGATTCACTTCAGATTTACTGTATCCCTTGGACCTTGTTACTGGCGAGAAAACACAGAAATTGCATCGGAATTAAATACAAAAGGCACAATGCCGACTTAAGTACATGAAGACTGACTCTTCATACTATTTATATTTTGAACCTTTTCTGTGAGGCCAGTTTTAAATTCCGACGCTTCACTTCAGGTTTACTGTATCCCTTGGACCTTCTTTTTGACGATGAAACACAGAAATTGCATCGGAATTGGATACAAAACACACAATGCCGATTTAAGTACAAGAGGACTGACTCTTCTTACATTCTATGATTTGAACCTTTCCTATGATACCAGTTTTAGATTCTGATGCTTCACTTCAGGTTTGCTGTATCACTAGGATCTCCTTATTGACGATGAAACACAAAAATTGCATCGGAATTAAACACAAAAGGCACAATGCCGCCTTAAGTACTAGATGACTGACTATTCTTACTGTCTGCGTTTTGAACTTTTCCTGTGAGACCAGTTTTAGATTCCGAAACTTCACTTCAGATTTACTGTATTCCTTGGACCTTCTTATTGACGATGGTAACACAGGAATTGCATTGCAATTAAATACAAAAGGCATAATACCGACTTAAGTACAAGAAGACTGACTCTTCTTACTGTCAATGTTTTAACCTTTCCTGTGAGACCAGTTTTAGATTCCGATGCTTCACTTCAGGTTTACAGTACTCCTTGGACCCTGTTATTGATGATGAAATACAGAAATTGCATCGGAATTAAATACAAAACGCACAATGCCGTATAAGTAACGGAGGACTGACTCTTATTACTGTCTATGTTTTGACCCTTTCCTGTGAGCCCAGTTTTAGATTCCGATGTTTCATTTCAGGTTAACTATTTCCCTTGGACCTTCTTATTGACGATGAAACACAGAAATTGCGTCGGAAATAAATGCAAAAGGCACAATGCCGACTTAAGTACAAGAGGACTGAGTATTTTTACATTCTATGATTTCAGCCTTTCCAGTGAGACCAGTTTTAGATATCGATGCTTCTCTTCAGGTTTACTGTATCCCTTGGACCTTCTTTTTGCCGATGAAACACAGAAACTGCATCGGAATAAAATACAAAAGGCACAATGCTGACTTAAGTTCAAGAAGACTGACTCTTCTTACATTCTATGATTTGAGCCTTTCCTGTGAGACCAGTTTCAGATTCCGATGCTTCACTTCAGGTGTACTGTATCCCTTGGACCTTCTTATTGACGATGAGACACAGAAATTGCATCCGAATTAAATACAAAAGGCACAATGCGAACTTAAGTACAAGATGACTGACTCTTCTTACTGTGTATGCTTTTAACCTTTCCTGTGAGACCAGTTTTAGATTCCGATGCTTCACTTCAGGTTTACTGTATCCCTTTGACCTTCTTATTGACGATGAAACACAGAAATTGCATCGGAATTAAATACAAAAACACAATGCCAAGTAGAAGAGGACTGAATCTTCTTACACACTATGATTTGAACATTTCCTGTGATACCAGTTTTAGATTCCGTTTCTTCAATTCAGGTTTACTGTATGCCTTGGCCCTTCATATTGATGTTGAAAAACAGAAATTGCATCCGAAATAAATACAAAATGCACAATGCCGAATTAAGTACAAGAAGACTGACTCTTCTTACTGTCTATGTTTTGAACCTTTCCTGTGAGACCAGTTTTAAATTCCGATGCTTCACTTCAGATTTACTGTATCCCTCGGGCCTCCTTATTGACGATGATAACACTGAAATTGCATCGGATTTAAATACAAAAGGCACAATGTCGTCTTAAGTACAAGACGACTGACTATTCTTGCATTCTACGAATTGAGCCTTTCCTTTGAGGCCAGTTTTAGATATCGATGCTTCACTTCAGGTTCACTGTTTCCCTTGGATCTTCTTTTAGACGATGTGACACAGAAATTGCACCGGAATTAAATACAAAAGGCACAATGCCGAGTTAAGTACAAGAAGACTGACTCTTCTTACATTGTATGATTTGAGCCATTCCAGTGAGACCAGTTTCAGATTCCGATGCTTCACTTCAGGTGTACTGTATCCCTTGCACCTTCTTATTGACGATGAAACACATAAATTGCATCTGAATTAAATACACAAGCACAATGCCGAATTAAGAACAAGAAGACTGACTCTTCTAACTGTCTATGTTTTGAACCTTTCCTGTGAGAACAGCTTCAGATTCCGATGCTTCCCTTCAGGTTTACTGTATCCATTCGATCTTCTTATTGACGATGAAACACAGAAATTGCATCGGAATTAAATACAAAAAAGCACAAAGCCGACTTACGTACAAGAAGACTGGCTCTTCTTACTGTCTACGTTTTTAGCCGTTCCTGTGACACCAGTTCTAGATTCCGATGCATCACTTCAGGTTTACTGTATCCCTTTCACCTTCTTATTGAAGATGAAACACAGAAATTGCATCGGAATTAAATACAAAAGGCACAATGCCGACTTAAGTACAAGATGACTGACTCTTCTTCCTGTCTATGTTTTGATCGTTTCCTGTGAGACCGGTTTTTGATTCCGATGCTTTACTTCAGGTTTACTCTATCCCTTGGACCTTCTCATTGACGATGGAATACAGAATTTGCATCGGAATTACTTACAAAAGCACAATGCCGACTTAAGTACAAGGGGACTTACTCTTCTTATATTCTATGGTTTGAACCTTTAGTGTGAGATCAGTTTTGATTTCGATGCATCACTTCAGGTTTACTGTATCCCTTGGACCTTCTTATTGACGATGAAACACAGATATTGATTCGGAATTAAATACAAAAGGCACAATGCCGTTTAAGTACAAGAGGACTGACTCTTCTTACACTCGATGACTTGAACCATTCCTGTGATACCAGTTTTAGATTCCATTGCTTCACTTCAGGTTTACTGTATGCCTTGGCTCGTCTTATTGATGTTGAAACACAGAAATTGCATCGGAATTAAATACAAAGGCACAATGCCGACTCAAGTACAAGAAGACTGACTCTTCTTACTGTCTATGATTTGAACCTTTTTCTGTAAGACCAGTTTTAAATTCCGATGCTTCACTTCAGGTTTACTGTATCCCTCGGACCTCCTTATTGTCGATGATTACTCAGAAATTGCATCGGAATTAAATTCAAAAGGCACAATGCCGACTTAAGTACAAGGAGACTGACTCTTCTTACATACTACGAATTGAGCCTTTCCTGTGAGACCAGTTTCAGATTCCGATGCTTCACTTCAGGAGTACTGTATGCCCTGGACTTTCTTATTGACGACGAAACACAGAAATTGCATCGGAAATAAATACAAAAGGCACACTGCCGACTTAAGTACAAGAAGACTGACTCTTCTTAATGTCTATGTTTGAACCTTTCCTGTGAGGCCAGTTACAATTCCGATGACTCACTTCAGGTTTACTGTATCCCTCGGACCTTCTTATTGACGATGAAACACAGAAATTGCATCGGAATTAAATACAAATGGCACTGCCGACTTAAGTACAAGAATACAGACTCTTGTTACTGTCTATGTTTGAACCTTTCCTGTGAGACCAGTTTTAGATTCCGAAGCATCACTTCAGGTTTACTGTATCCCTCGGCCCTACTTATTGACGATGAAACACAGAAATTGCATCGGAATTAAATACAAAAGGCACAATGGAGACTTAAGTACAACATGACTAACTCTTCTATCTCTCTATGGTTTGAACCTATCCTGTGAGAACAGTTT
Organism: Schistocerca americana; assembly: GCF_021461395.2. Classification (NCBI taxonomy): domain Eukaryota; kingdom Metazoa; phylum Arthropoda; class Insecta; order Orthoptera; family Acrididae; genus Schistocerca; species Schistocerca americana. The sequence continues at coordinate 230,057,667 of NC_060127.1, read as the reverse complement.
CAGATTCCGATGCTTCCCTTCAGGTTTACTGTATCCATTGGTTCTTCTTATTGACTATTAAACACAGTAATTGAATCGGAATTAAATACAAAAGGCCCAATGCCGACTTAAGTACAAGAAGATTGACTCTTCTTTCTGTGTGTGCTTTTAACCTTTCCTGTGAGACGAGTTTTAGATTCCGATGTTTCACTTTAGGTTTACTGTATCCCTTGGACCTTCTTATTGACGATGAATCACAGAAACTGAAACGGAATGAAACACAATAGGATCAATGCCGACTTAACTACAACAGGACTGACTCTTCTTACTGTCTATGTTTTGAACCTTTCCTGTGAGACCAGTTTTAGATTCCGATGCCTCACTTCAGGTTTACTGTATCCCTCAGACCTACTTATTGACGATGAAACACAGAAACTGCATCGGCATTAAATACTAAAGACACAATGCCGACTTAAGTACAAGAAGACTGACTCTTCTTACTGTCTATGTTTTGTACCTTTCCTGTGAGACCAGCTTTAGATTACGATGCTTCACATCAGGTTTACTGTATCCCTTGGACCTTCGTATTGACATTGAAACACAGAAATTGCATGGGAATTACATAGTAAAGGCACAATGCTGACTTAAGTAAAAGAACACTGACTCTTCTTACCGTCAATGTTTTGAGCCTTTCCTGTGAAACCAGTTCTAAATTATGATGCTTCACTTCAGGATTACTATATCCGTTGGACCTTCTTATTGACGATGAAACTCAGAAATTGCATTGGAATTAAATACAAAAGGCACAATGCCGACGTAAGTACAAGAGGACTGACTCTTTTTATATTCTATAATTTTAACCTTTCCTGTGAGACCTGTCTTAGATTCCGATGCTTCACTTCAGGTTTACTGTATCCCATGGCCCTTCTTATTGACGATGAAACACAGAAATTGCATCGGAATTAAATACAATAAGCACAATGCCGACTTAAGTACAAGAAGACAGATTCTTCCTACTGACTATTTCTTTGAACCTTTCCTTTGAGGCCACTTTTAGATTCCGATGCTTCACTTGAGGTTAACTGTATACCTTGGACCTTCTTATTGACGATGAAACACAGAAATTGGATCGGAATTTCATACAAAAGGCACAATCCCGACATAAGTACAGAAAGGCTGACTCTTCTTCCTGTCTTTGCATGGAGCCTTTCCTTACATTCTATGATTTGAACCATTCCTGTGAGACCAGTTTTAAAATCCGATGTTTCACTTCAGGTTTACTGTATCCTTTGGACCATCTTTTTGACTATGAAACACAGAAAGTGCATCGGAATTAAATTCAAAAGGCACAATGCCGACTTAAGTACAAGAGGAATGACTCTTCTTATATTCTATGATATGGACCTTTCCTGTGAGACCAGTTTTAGATTTCGATGCTTCCCTTCAGGTTTACTGTATCCCTTGGACCTTCTTAGGGACGATGAAACACAGAAATTGAACCGGAATTAAATACAAAAGGCACAATGTCGATTAAGTACAAGAGGACTGACTCTTCTCACAATCTATGATATGAACCTTTCCTGTGATACCAGTATTACATTCCGATGTTTCACTTCAGTTTTACTGTATGCCTTGGCCCTTCTTATTGATGATGAAACACATAAATTGCATCGGAATTTAATAGAAAAGGCACAATGCCGACTTAAGTACAAGAGCATTGACAGTTCTTACATTCTATGACTATTGCCTTTCCTGTGAGACCAGTTTTAGATATCGATGCTTCACTTCTGGTTTACTGTATCCCTTGGACGTTCTTACCGACGATGAAACACAGAAATTGCATCGGATTTAAATACAAAAGGCACAAGGCCGACTTAAGTGCAAGAAGACTGACTCTTCTAACTGTCTATGATTTGAAACTTTCCTGTGAGACCAGTTTTAGATTCCGATGCTACACTTCAGGTTTACTCTATACCCTGGACCTTCTTATTGTCGATGAAACACAGAAATTGCATCTGAATTAAATACAAAAGGCAAAAAGCAGACTTAAGTGCAAGAGGACTGTTTCTTCTTACATTCTATGGTTGGAGCCTTTCCTCTCAGACAAGTTTTAGATATCGATGCTTCACTTCAAGTTTACTTTATCATTTGGACCTTCTTTTTGACGATGAAACACAGATATTGCGTCGGAATTAAATACAAAAGGCACAATGCCGACCTAAGTACAAGAAGACTGACTCTTCTTACTGTCTATGTTTTGAACCTTCCCTGTGTGAACAGTTTTAGATTCCGATGCTTCCTTTCAGGTGTACTGTATCCCTTGGACCTTCTTATTGACGATGAAACACAGAAATTGCATCGGAATTAAATACAAAAGGCACAATGCTGACTTAAGTACAAGAAGACTGACTCTTCTTACTGTCTATGTTTTGAACCTTCCCTGTGTGAACAGTTTTAGATTCCGATGCTTCCTTTCAGGTGTACTGTATCCCTTGGACCTTCTTATTGACGATGAAACACAGAAATTGCATCGGAATTAAATACAAAAGGCACAATGCCGACTTAAGTAAAGAATACTGACTCTTCTTACTCTCTATCCTTTAAACCATTCCTGTGAGACCAGTTTTAGATTCCATTGCCTCACTTCAGGTTTACCGTATCCCTTGCACCTTCTTATTGACGATGAAACACAGAAATTACATCGGAATTAAATACAAAAGGCACAGTGCCGACTTAAGTAGAAGATGACTGACTCTTCTTACATTCTATGATTTCAACCAATCCTGTTAGATTAGATTTAGATATTGATGATTAACGACACGTTTACAGTATCCCTTTGACCTTCATATTGACGATGAAACACAGAAGTTGCATCGGAAAGAATTACAAAAGGCACAATGCCGACTTAAGTTCGAGAGGACTGACTCTTCTTACATTCTATGATTTGAACCTTTCCTGTGATACCGGTTTTAGATTCCGATGTTTCACTTCAGGAATACTGTATGCCTTGGCCCTTCTTATTGATGATGAAACACAGAAATTGCATTGGAATTAAATACAAAAGGCACAATGCGGACTTAAGTACGAGAAGACAGACTTTTCTTACTGTCTATGTTTCGACCCTTTCCTGTGAGACCAGTTTTAGATTCCGATGCTTCCCTTCAGGTTTACTGTATACATTGGATCTTCTTATTGACAATGAAACACAGAAATTGCATAGGAATTAAATACAAAAGGCACAATGCTGACTTAAGTACAAGAAAACTGACTCTTCTTACTGTCTATGCTTTGAACCTTCCCTGTGAGACCAGTTTTATATTCCGATGCTTCCTTTCAGTTGTACTGTAACCCTTGGACCTTCTTATTGACGATGAAACACAGAAATTGCATCGGAATTATATACAAAAGTCACAATGCCGACTTCAGTACAAGATGAATTACTTTTCTTATATATTATGATTTGAACCTTTCCTGTGGGACCAGTTTTAGATTTCGATGCTTCACTTCACTTTTGCTGTATCCCTTTGACCATCTTGTGGACGATGAAACACAGAAATTGATCCGGAATTAAATACAAAAGGCACAATGTCGATTAAGTACAAGAGGACTGACTCTTATACAATCTATGATATGAACCGTTCCTGTGATACCAGTTTTAGATTCCGATGCTTCACTTCAGTTTTACTGTATGCCTTGGCCCTTCTTATTGATGATGAAACACAGAAATTGCATCAGAATGAAATACAAAAGGCACAATGCGGAATTAAGTACAAGAAGACAGACTCTTCTTACTGTCTATGTTTTGACCCTTTCCTGTAAGACCAGATTTAGAAATCGATGCTTCACTTCATGTTTACTGTATCCCTTGGACCTTCTTATTGACGATGAAACACATATATTGCATCGGAATTTAATAGAAAATGCACAATGCCGACTTACGTACAAGAGCATTGACTCTTCTTACATTCTATAATTTTTGCCTTTCCTGTGAGACCAGTTTTAGATATCGATGCTTCACTTGAGGTTTACTGTATCCCTTGGACCTTTTTAAAGACTATAAAACCCAGAAATTGAATCGCATTTAAATACAATAGGCACAATGCCGACTTAAGTACAAAAAGACTGACTCTTCTAACTGTCTATGAATTGAACCTTTCCTGTGAGACCAGTTTTAGATTCCGATGCTTCACTTCAGGTTTACTGCATCCCTTGGACCTTCATGTTGACGATGAAACACAGAAATTGCATCGGAATTAAATAGAAAAGGCACAATGCCGACTAAAATATATGAGGACTGATTCTTCTTACATTCTATGATTTGAGCCTTTCCTCTGAGACCAGTTTTAGATTTCGATGCTTCACTACAGGTATACTGTACCATTTGGACCTTCTTTTAGACGATCAATTTCAAATATTGCATCGGAATTAAATACAAAATGCACAAGGCCGACTTAAGAACAAGAAGACTGATTCTTCATACATTCTATGATTTGAGCATTTCCTGTGAGACCAGTATCAGATTTCGATGCTTCACTTCAGGTTTACTGTATCCCATGGACCTTCTTATTGACGATGAAGCACAGACATTGCGTCGGAATTAAATACAAAAGGCACAATGCCGACTTAAGTACAAGAAGTCTGACTCTTCTTACTGTGTATGTTTTGAGCCTTTCCTGTGAGATTAGTTTTAGATTCCGATGCTTCATTTCATGTTGACTGTATCCCTTGCACCTTGTTATTGACGATGAAACACAGAAATTGCATCGGAATTAAATACAAAAGGCAAAATGCCAACTAAGTACAAGAGGATTGCCTCTTCTTACATTCTATGATTGTAGCCGTTCCTGTGGGACCAGTTTTAGATATCGATGCTTCACTTCAGGTTTTCTGCATCCCTTGGACCTTCCTATTGACGATGAAACACAGAAATTGCATCGGAAATAAATACAAAAGGTACAAAGGGCACTTAAGTACAAGGAGACTGACTCTTCTTACTGTCTAAGCTTTGAACCTCTCCTGTGAGACCAGATTTAGATTCCGATGCTTCACTTCAGGTTAACTGTATCCCTTGGACCTTCGTATTGACGATGAAACACGGAAATTGCATCGGAATTAAATACAAAAGACACAATGAAGACTTAAGTACAAGAAGACTGACTCTTCTTACTGTCTATGTTTCGACCCTTTCCTGTGAGACCAGATTTAGATATCGATGCTTCACTTCATGTTTACTGTATCCCTTGGACCTTCCTATTGACGATGAAACAGAGAAATTGGATCGGAATTAAACACAAAAGGAACAATGCCGACTTAAGTACAAAAGGACTGACTCTTCTTATTGTCTATGTTTTGTACCGTTCCTGTGAGACCAGTTTTAGATTCCGATGCTTCACTTCAGGTTTACTGGATCCCTTGGACCGTCTTATTGACGATGAAACACAGAAATTGCATCGAAATTAAATACAAAAGGCACAATGCCGACGTAAGTACAAGAAGACTTACTCTTCTTACTGTCTATGTTTTGAACCTTCCGTGTGAGACCTGGTTTAGATCCGATGCTTCACTTTAGGTTTACTGTATCCCTTGGAATTTCTTTTTGACGATGAAACACAGAAATTGCTTCGGAATTAAAAGCAAAAGGCACAATGCCGACTTAAGTACAAGAAGACTGACTCTTCTTACATGGTATTATTTGAGCCTTTCCTGTGAGACCAGTTTCTGATTCCGATGCTTCACTTCAGGTGTACTGGATCCCTTGGACTTTTTCTTATTGACGATGAAACACAGAAATTGCATCGGAATTAGATACAAAAGGCACAATGCCGACTTACGTACAAGAAAACTGACTCTTCTTACTGTGTATGCTTTTAACCTATCCTGTGAGCCCAGTTTTAGATTCCAATGCCTCACTTCAGGTTTACTGTATCCCTCAGACCTACTTATTGACGATGAAAGACAGAAATTTCATCGGAATTTAATTAAAACGGCACAATGCCGACATAAGTACAAGAAGACTAACTCTTCGAACTGTCTATGATTTGAAACTTTCGTGTTAGAACAGTTTCAGTTCCGATGCTTCCCTTCAGGTTTACTGTATCAATTGGATCTTCTTGTTGACGATGAAACACAGAAACAGCATCGGAACTAAATACAAAAGGCACAATGCCCACATAAGTACAAGAAGACTGAATCTTCTTACTGTCCATGTTCTGAACCTTCCCTGTGCGTCCTGTTCAGATTCCGATGCTTACTTTCAGGTGTACTGTATCCCTTGGGCCTTCTTATTGACGATGAAACACAGAAAGTGCATCGGAATTACATAGAAAATGCACAATGCCCACTTAACCACAACAAGACTGACTCTTCTTACTGTCAATGTTTTGAGCCTTTCGTTTGAAACCAGTTTTAGATTATGATGCTTCACTTCAGGATTACTATATCCGTTGGACATTCTTACTGACGATGAAACTCAGAAATTGCATCGGAATTAAATACAAAAGGCACAATGCCGACTTAAATACATAAAGACTGAATCTTCTTACTGTCTATGTTTTGTACCATTTCTGTGAGACCAGTTTTAGATTCCGATGCATCACTTCAGGTTTACTGTATACCTTGTACCTTCTTATTGAAGATGAACCATAGAAATTGCATCGGAATTGAATACAAAACGCACAATGCCGACTTAATTACAAGAAGACTGACTCTTCTTACTGTGTATGCTTTTAACCTTTCCTGTGAGACCAGTTTTAGATTCCAATGCTTCACATCAGATTTACTGCATCCCTTGGACCTTCTTATTGGCGATGAAACACAGAAATTGCAACGGAATTAAACACAAAGGGATCAATGCCGACTTAAGTACAAAGGGACTGACTCTTCTTACTGTCTATGTTTTGTACCATTCCTGTGAGACCTGTTTTAGATTCCGATGCCTCACTTCAGGTTTACTGTATACCTTGGACCTTCTTTTTGACGATGAATCACAGAAATTGCATCGGAATTAAATGCAAAAGCCACAAGGCCGACTTAAGTACAAGAAGACTGAATCTTCTTACAATCTATGATTTGAGCCTTTCCTGTGAGACCAGTTTCAGATTCCGATGCTTCACTACAGGTGTACTGTATCCCTTGGCCTTTTTCTTATTGGCGATGAAACACCAAAATTGCAACGAAATTAGATACAAAAGGCACAATGCCGACTTAAGTACAAGAAGACTGACTCTTCTTACTGTGTATGTTTTTACCTTTCCATTGAGACCAGTTTTAGATTCCAATGCCTCACTTCAGGTTTACTGTATCCCTCGGACCTACTTGTTGGCGATGATAGACAGAAATTGCATCGGAATTAAATAAAAAAGGCACAATGCCGACATAAGTACAAGAAGACTAACTCTTCGAACTGTCTATGTTTTGAACCTTTCCTGTGAGAACAGTTTAAGATTCCGATGCTTCCCTTCAGGTTTACTGTATCAATTGGATCTTCTTACTGACGATGAAACACAGAAATTGCATCGGAACTAAATACAAAAGGCACAATACCGACTTAAGTACAAGAAGACTGAATCTTCTTACTGTGTATGTTTTGAACCTTCCCTTTGAGTCCAGTTTTAGATTCTGATGCTTACTTTCAGGTGTACTGTATCCCTTGGACCTTCTTTTTCACAATGAATCGCAGAAATTGCATCGGAATTAAATACACAAGGCACAATGCCGACTTATATTCAAGAGGACTGACTCTTCCTGCATTCTATCATTTGAACCTTCCTGTGAGACCAGTTTTAGATTCTGATGCTTCACTTCAGGTCTACTGTATCCCTTGGACCTTCTTTTTGACGATGAAACACAGAAATTGCATCGGAACTAAATAGGAAAGGCACAATGCTCACTTAAGTACAAGTAGACTGACTCTTCTTACATTCTATGATTTGAGCCTTTCGTGTGACACCAGTTTCAGATTCTGATGCTTCACTTCAGATGTACTGTATCCCTTGGACATTCTTATTGACGATGAAACACAGAAATTTCATCGGAATTAGACACAAAAGGCTCAAATAGGAGTTAAGTACAAGGAGACTGACTCTTCTTACTGTCTATGTTTGAACCTTCCCAGTGAGACCTGTTTTAAACTACGATGCTTCACTTCAGGTTTACTGCATCCCTTGGACCTTCTTTTTGACGATGAAACACAAAAATTTCATCGGAATTAAATAGAAATGGCTCAATGAGGACTTAAGTACAAGGAGACTGACTCTTCTTACTGTCTATGTTTTTAACCTTCCCTGTGAGACCTGTTTTAATTTCCGATGCTTCACTTCAGGTTTACTGTGTCCCTTGGACCTTCTTTTTGACGATGAAACACAGAAATTGCATCTGAATTAAATACAAAAGGCACAATGCCGACTTAAGTACAAGAAGACTGACTCTTCTTACATTCTATGATTTGAGCTTTTCCTGTGAGACCAGTTTCAGTTTCCGATGCTTCACTTCCGTTCTACTGTATCTCTTGGACTTTCTCTTATTGACGATGAAACACAGAAATTGCATCGGAAAGAATTACAAAAGGCACAATGCCGACTTAAGTTTAAGAGGACTGACTCTTCTTACATTCTATGACTTGAAACTTTCCTGTGAGACCAGTTTTAGATTCCAACGCTTCACTTCAGGTTTACTGTACTCCTTGGACCTTCATATTGACGATGAAACACAGAAATTGCATCGAATTAAATACAAAAGTCACAATCCCGACTTCAGTAGAAGAAAACTGACTCTTCTTACTGTCTATGTTTTGAACCTTTCCTGTGAGACCAGTTTTAGATTCCGATGTTTCATTTCAGGTTTACTGTATCCCTTGGACCTTCTTATTGACGATGAAACACAGAAATTTTATCGGAATTAAATACAAAATGCACAATGCCGACTTAAGTACAAGAAGATTGACTCTTCTTACTCTGTATGTTAGAGCCTTTCATGTGAGACCAGTTTTAGATTCGATGCTTCAATTCAGGTTTTATATCCCTTGGACCTTCTTATTGACGATGAAACACAGAAATTGCATCGGAATTAAATACAAGAGGCACAATGCCGACTTAAGTAAATGAAGACTGACTCTTCTTACCGTCTATGTTTTGAACCTTTCCTGTGAGGCCAGTTATAGATTCCGATGCTTCACTTCAGGTTTAGTGTATCCCTTGGACCTTCTTATTGACGATGAAACACAGACATTGCGTCGGAATTAAATACAAAAGGCACAAAGGGGACTTAAGTACAAGGAGACTGACTCTTCTTACTGTCTATATTTTGAACCATTCCTGTGAGACAAGATTTAGATTCCGATGCTTCACTTCAGGTTTACTGTATCCCTTGGACCTGAGTATTGACGATGAAACACGGATATTGCATCGGAATTAAATACAAAAGGCACAATGCCAACTTTAGTACAAGAAGACTGACTCTTTACTGGCTATGTTTTGAACCTTTCCTGTGAGACCAGCTTTAGACTCCGATGCTACACTTCAGGTTTACTGTAACACTTGGACCTTCATATTGACGATGAAACACAGGAATTGCATCGGAATTAAATATAAAAGGCACAATGCCGACATAAGTACAAGAAGACTGACTCTTCTAACTGACTACGATTTGAACCTTTCCTGTGAGACCAGTTTTAGATTCCGATGCTTCACTTCAGGTTTACTGTATCCCTTGGTCCTTCTTTTTGACGATGAAACACAGAAATTGCATCGGAATTAAATACAAAAGGCACAATGCCAGCTTCAGTACAAGAAGACTGACTCTTCTTACTGTGTATGTTTTGAACCTTCCCTTTGAGTCGAGTTTTAGATTCCGAATCTTACTTTCAGGTGTACTGTATCCCTTGGACCTTCTTATTGACGATGAAACACAGAATTTACATCGGAATAGAATACAAAAGCAAAATGCCGACTTTAGCACAAGAAGACTGATTCTTCTTAGTGTGTATCCTTTTAACCTTTAATGTGAGACCAGTTTTAGATTCCGATGCTTCACTTCAGTTTTACTGTATCCATTGGTTCTTCTTATTGACGATGAAACTCAGAAATTGCGTCGGAATTAATTACAAAATTCACCATGCCAACTTAAGTACAAGAAGACTGACTCGTCTTACATTCTATGATCTGAACCTTTCCTGTGAGACCAGTTTTAGATTCCTATGCTTCACTTCAGGTTTACCTTTATCCCTTGGACCTTCTTATTGACGATGAAACACAGAAATTGAATCGAAATTATATACAAAAGGCACAATGCCGACTTAGGTACAAGAAGACTGACTCTTCCTACTGTCTATGTTTTGAACCTATCCTGTGTGAACAGCTTCAGATTCCGATGGTTCACTTCAGGTGTACTGTATCCCTTGGACCTTCTTATTGACGATGAAACACAGAAATTGCGTCGGAATTAAATACAAAAGGCACAATGCCGACGTAAGTACAAGAAGACTGACTCTTCTCACTGGGTATGATTTGAACCTTTCCTGTGAGACCAGATATAGATTCCCATGCTTCACTTCAGGTTTACAGTATCCCTTGGACCGTCATATTGACGATGAGACACAGGAATTGCGTCGTAATTAAATACAAAAGGCACAATGCCAACTTAAGTACAAGAAGACTGACTCTTTTTACTGTCTATGTTTTGAACCTATCCTGTGTGAACAGCTTCAGATTCCGCTGCTTCCCTTCAGGTTTACTGCATCCATTGGTTCTTCTTCTTGACGATGAAACACAGAAATTGCGTCGGAATTAAATACAAAAGGCACCATGCCAACTTAAGTACAAGTAGACTGACTCGTCTTACATTCTATGATCTGAACCTTTCCTGTGAGACCAGTTTTAGATTCCTATGCTTACTTCAGGTTTACCTTTATCCCTTGGACCTTCTTATTGACGATGAAACACAGAAATAGAATCGAAATTATATACAAAAGGCACAATGCCGACTTAAGTACAAGAAGACTGACTCTTCTTACTTTCTATAATTTGAGCCTTTCCTGTTTGACCAGTTTCAGTTTCCGATGCTTCAATTCATTTGTACTGTATCCCTTGGACTTTTCTCTTATTGACGATGAAACAAAGAAATTGCATCGGAATTAAGTACAAAAGGCACAATGTCGACTTAAGTACAAGAATACTGACTCTTCTTACATTCTATGATTTGAACCTTTCCTGTGAGACCAGTTTTAGATTCCGATCCTTCACTTCAGGTGTACTTTATCCCTGGGACCTTCTTATTGACGATGAAACACAGAAATTTCATCGGAATTAAATGCAAAAGGCACAATGATGACTTAAGTACAAGAAGACTGACTGTTCTTACTGTGTATGTTTTTAACCTTTCCTGGGAGACCAGTTTTAGATTACGATGCTTCACTTCCGGATTAATGTATCCCTTGGACCTTCATATTGCCGATGAAACACAAGAATTGCACACGAATTCAATACAAAAGGCACAATGCCGAGATGAGTACAAGAAAACTGACTCTTCTTACTGTCTATGATTTGATCCTTTCCTGTGAGACCAATTTTAGATTCCGATCCTTCACTTCAGGTGTACTGTATACCTTGGACCTTCTTATTGACGATGAAACACAGAAATTTCATCGGAATTAAGTCGGTATTGTGCCTTTTGTATTTAAGTACAAGAAGACTGACTGTTCATTCTGTGTATGTTTTTAACCTTTCCTGTGAGAGCAGTTTTAGATTCCGATGCTTCACTTCAGGTTTACTGTATCCCTTTGACCTTCTTATTTACGATGAAACACGGAAATTGCATCGGAATTAAATACATATGGCTCAATGAGGACTTAAGTACAGGAAGGCAGACTCTTATTGCTGTCTATGTTTTTAACCTTCTCTGTGAGACCTAGATTCCGATAATTCACTTCAGGTTTACTGTATCCCTTGGACCTTCTTATTCACGATGAAACCTAGAAATTGCATCGGAATTAAATACAAAATGCACAATGCCAACTTAAGTACAAGAAGACTGACTCTTCTTACTGGCTATAATTTGAAACTTTCTTGTGAGTCCAGTTTTAGTTTCCGATGCTTCACTTCAGGTTTACTGTATCCCTTGGACCTTTACATTCACGATGACAGACAGGAATTGCATCGGAATTAAATACAAAAGGCACAATGCCGACTTAAGTACAAGAAGACAGACTCTTCCTACTGTCTATGTGTTCAACCTATCCTGTGAGACCAGTTTTAGATTCCGATGCTTCACTTCAGGTGTACTGTATCCCTTAGACCTTCTTATTGACGATGAAACACGGAAATTGCATCGGAATTAAATACAAAATGCACAATGCCAACTTAAGTACAAGAAGACTGACTCTTCTTACTGGCTATGTTTTGAACCTTTCCTGTGAGACCAGTTTTAGATTCCGATGCTTCACTTCAGGTTTACTGTATCCCTTGGACCTTCTTATTGACGATGAAACACAGATATTGCAACTGAATTAAACACAAAAGGAACAATGCCGACTTAAGTGCAAGAAGACTGACTCTTCCTACTGTCTATGTTTTGAACCTATCCTGTGTGAACAGCTTCAGATTCCGCTGCTTCCCTTCAGGTTTACTGTATCCATTGGTTCTTCTTATTGACGATGTTATACAGAAATTGCATCGGAATTAAATACAACAGGCACAATGCCGTCGTAAGTACAAGAAGACTGACTCTTCTCACTGGCTATGATTTGAACCTTTCCTGCGAGACCAGATATAGATTCCCATGCTTCACTTCAGGTTTACAGTATTCCTTGGACCGTCATATTGACGATGAGACACAGGAATTGCGTCGTAATTAAATACAAAAGGCACAATGCCAACTTAAGTACAAGAAGACTGACTCTTCTTACTTTCTATGATTTGAGCCTTTCCTGTTTGACCAGTTTCAGTTTCCGATGCTTCAATTCATTTGTACTGTATCCCTTGGACTTTACTCTTAGTGACGATGAAACACAGTAATTGCATCGGAATTAAATACAAAAGGCACAATGCCGACTTAAGTACAAGAATACTGATTCTTCTTACATTCTATGATTTGAACCTGTCCTGTGAGACCAGTTTTAGATTCCGGTGCTTCACTTCATTTTTACTTTATCCCTTGGACCTTCTTATTGACGATGAAACACAGAAATTTCATCGGAATTAAATACATTAGACACAATGCCGACTTAAGTACAAGAATACTGACTCTTCTTACTGTCTATGTTTGGAACTTTTCCTGTGAGACCAGTTTTAGATTCCGATCCTTCACTTCAGGTGTACTTTATCCCTTGGACCTTCTTATTGACGATGAAACACAGAAATTTCATCGGAATTAAATACAAAAGGCACAATGATGACTTAAGTACAAGAAGACTGACTGTTCTTACTGTGTATGTTTTTAACCTTTCCTGTGAGACCAGTTTTAGATTACGATGCTTCACTTCCGGATTAATGTATCCCTTGGACCTTCATATTGCCGATGAAACACAGGAATTGCACACGAATTCAATACAAAAGGCACAATGCCGAGTAGAGTACAAGAAAACTGACTCTTCTTACTGTCTATGTTTTGATCCTTTCCTGTGAGACCAGTTTTAGATTCCGATCCTTCACTTCAGGTGTACTGTATACCTTGGACCTTCTTATTGACGATGAAACACAGAAATTTCATCGGAATTAAGTCGGTATTGTGAATTTTCTATTTAAGTACAAGAAGACTGACTGTTCATACTGTGCATGTTTTGAACCTTTCCTGTGAGAGCAGTTTTAGATTCCGATGCTTCACTTCAGGATTACTGTATCCCTTGGACCTTCTTATTGACGATGAAACACGGAAATTGCATCGGAATTAAATACAAAACGCACAATGCCAACTTAAGTACAAGAAGACTGACTCTTCTTACTGGCTAAGTTTTGAACCTTTCCTGTGAGACCAGTTTTAGATTCCGATGCTTCACTTCAGGTTTACTGTATCGCTTGGACCTTCTTATTGACGATGAAACACAGAATTGCATCGGAATTATATACGAAAGGCACAATGCCGACTTAAGTACAAGAAGACTGACTCTTCTTACTGTCTATGTTTTGAACCTTTCCTGCGAGACCTGCTTTACATTCCGATGCTCCATTTCAGGTTTACTGTATCCCTTGGACTTTCTTATTGACTATGAAACACAGAAATTGCATCGGAATTAAATACAAAAGGCACAATGCCGACTTAAGTATAAGAAGACTGAGTCTTATTCTTGTCTATGTTTTGAACCTTTCCTTTGAGAGCGGTTTTAGATTACGATGCTTTACTTCAGGTTTATTGAATCCCTTCGAACTTCTTATTGACGACGAAACACAGAAATTGCATCGGAATTAAACACAAAAGGCACAATGTCAACTTAAGTACAAGAAGACAAACACGTCCTACATGCTATGATTTGAGCCTTTTCCTGTGAGACCAGTTTCGGATTTGGATGCTTCACTTCAGGTGTACTGTTTCCCTTGGACCTTCTTATTGACGATGAAACACAGAAATTGCATCGGAATTAAATACAAATGGCTCAATGCCAACTTAAGTACAAGATGACTGACTCTTCTTACTGGCTATGATTTGAACCTTTACTGTGAGACCAGTTTTAGATTTCGTTTCTTCACTTCAGGTTTACTGTATTCCTTGGACCTTCATATTGAGGATGAAACACAGGAATTGCATCGGAATTAAATACAAAAGGCACAAAGCCGACTTAAGTACAAGAAGACTGACTCTTCTTACATTATATGATTTGAGCCTTTCCTGTGAGACCAGTTACAGATTCCGATGCTACACTTCAGGTGTACTGTATCCGTTGGAGGTTTTCTTATTGACAATGAAACACAGAAATTGAATCGGAATTAAATACAAAAGGCACAATGCCGACGTAAGTATAAGAAGACTGAGTCTTATTTTTGTCTATGTTTTGAACCTTTCTTTTGAGAGCGGTTTTAGATTACGATGCTTTACTTTAGGTTTATTGTATCCCTTCGAACTTCTTATTGACGACGAAACACAGAAATTGCATCGGAATTAAATACAAAAGGCACAATGCCAACTTAAGTACAAGAAGACAAACACGTCCTACATGCTATGACTTGAGCCTTTTCCTGTGAGACCAGTTTCGGATTCTTATGCTTCACTTCAAATTTACTGTATCCCTTGGACCTTCTTATTGACGATGGAACACAGGAATTGCAACGGAATTAAATACAAAAGGCTCAATGCCAACTTAAGTACAAGATGACTGACTCTTCTTACTGGCTATGATTTGAACCTTTACTGTGAGACCAGTTTTAGATTTCGTTTCTTCACTTCAGGTTTACTGTATTCCTTGGACCTTCATATTGACGATGAAACACAGGAATTGCATCGGAATTAAATACAAAAGGCACAAAGCCGGCTTAAGTACAAGAAGACTGACTCTTCTTACATTATATGATTTGAGCCTTTCCTGTGAGACCAGTTACAGATTCCGATGCTTCACTTCAGGTGTACTGTATCCGTTGGAGGTTTTCTTATTGACAATGAAACACAGAAATTGAATCGGAATTAAATACAAAAGGCACAATGCCGACTTAAATTTAAGAGGACTGACTCTTCTTACGTTCTATGATTTGAACCTTCCTGTGAGACCAGTTTCAGATTCCGATGCTTCACTTCAGGTTTACTGTATCCCTTGGACCTTCTTATTGACGATGAAACACAGAAATTGCATTGGAATTAAACACAAAAGGCACAATGCCGACTTAAGTACAAAAAGATAGACTCTTCCTACTGTCTATGTGTTCAACCTATCCTGTGAGACCAGTTTTAGATTCCGATGCTTCACTTCAGATGTACTGTATCCCTTGGACCTTCTTATTGACGATGAAACACGGAAATTGCAACGGAATTAAATACAAAATGCACAATGCCAACTTAAGTACAAGAAGACTGACTCTTCTTACTGGCTATGTTTTGAACCTTTCCTGTGAGACCAATTTTAGATTCCGATGCTTCACTTCAGGTGTACTGTATCCCTTGGACCTTCTTATTGACGATGAAACACGGAAATTTGCATCGGAATTAAATACAAAACGCACAATGCCGACTTAAGTACAAGAAGACTTACTCTTCTTACATTCTGTGATTTGAGCCTTTCCTGTGAGACCTGTTTCAGATTGCGATGGTTCACTTCAGGTGTACTGTATCCCTTGGACCTTCTCATTGACGATGAAACACAGAAATTGCATCGGAATTAAATACAAAAGGCACAATGCCGACATAAGTACAATAATACTGATTCTTCTTACTGTGTATCCTTTTAACCTTTAATGTGAGACCACTTTTAGATTCCGATGCTTCACTTCCGGTTTACTGTATCTCTTGGACCTTCTTATTGACGATGAAACACAGATATTGCAACTGAATTAAACACAAAAGGAACAATGCCGACTTAAGTACAAGAAGACTGACTCTTCCTACTGTCTATGTTTTGAACCTATCCTGTGTGAACAGCTTCAGATTCCGCTGCTTCCCTTCAGGTTTACTGTATCCATTGGTTTTTCTTATTGACGATGTAATACAGAAATTGCATCGGAATTAAATACAACAGGCACAATGCCGACGTAAGTACAAGAAGACTGATTCTTCTTACTGTGTATAGTGTTAACCTTTAATGTGAGACCAGTTTTAGATTCCGATGCTACACTTCAGGTTTACTGTATCCCTTGGACCTTCTTATTGACGATGAAACACAGATATTGCAACTGAATTAAACACAAAAGGAACAATGCCGACTTAAGTACAAGAAGACTGACTCTTCCTACTGTCTATGTTTTGAACCTATCCTGCGTGAACAGCTTTAGATTCCGCAGCTTCCCTTCAGGTTTACTGTATCAATTGGTTCCTCTTATTGACGATGTAATACAGTAATTGCATCGGAATTAAATACAACAGGCACAATGCCGACGTAAGTACAAGAAGACTGACTCTTCTCACTGGCTATGATTTGAACCTTTCCTGTGAGACCAGATATAGATTCCCATGCTTCACTTCAGGTTTACAGTATCCCTTGGACCGTCATATTGACGATGAGACACAGGAATTGCGTCGTAATTAAATACAAAAGGCACAATGCCAACATAAGTACAAGAAGACTGACTCTTCTTACTTTCTATGATTTGAGCCTTTCCTGTTTGACCAGTTTCCGATGCTTCAATTCATTTGTACTGTATCCCTTGGACTTTTCTCTTATTGACGATGAAACGCAGAAATTGCATCGGAATTAAATACAAAAGGCACAATGCCGACTTAAGTATAAGAAGACTGAGTCTTATTCTTGTCTATGTTTTGAACCTTTCCTTTGAGAGCGGTTTTAGATTACGATGCTTTACTTCAGGTTTATTGTATCCCTTCGAACTTCTTATTGACGACGAAACACAGAAATTGCATCGGAATTAAATACAAAAGGCACAATGCCAACTTAAGTACAAGAAGACAAACACGTTGTACATGCTATGATTTGAGCCTTTTCCTGTGAGACCAGTTTCGGATTCCGATGCTTCACTTCAGGTGTACTGTATCCCTTGGACCTTCTTATTGACGATGAAACACAGAAATTGCATCGGAATTAAATACAAAAGGCTCAATGCCAACTTAAGTACAATATGACTGACTCTTCTTAATGGCTATGATTTGAACCTTTACTGTGAGACCAGTTTTAGATTTCGTTTCTTCACTTCAGGTTTACTGTATTCCTTGGACCTTCATATTAACGATGAGACACAGGAATTGCATCGGAATTAAATACAAAAGGCACAAAGCCGACTTAAGTACAAGAAGACTGACTCTTCTTACATTATATGATTTGAGCCTTTCCTGTGAGACCAGGTACAGATTCCGATGCTTCACTTCAAGTGTACTGTATCCGTTGGAGGTTTTCTTATTGACAATGAAACACAGAAATTGAATCGGAATTAAATACAAAAGGCACAATGCCGACTTAAATTTAAGAGGACTGACTCTTCTTATGTTCTATGATTTGAACCTTCCTGTGAGACCTGTTTTAGATTCCGATGCTTCACTTCAGGTTTACTGTATCCCTTGGACCTTCTTATTGACGAAGAAACACAGAAATTGCATTGGAATTAAACACAAAAGGCACAATGCCGACTTAAGTACAAGAAGACAGACTCTTCCTACTGTCTATGTGTTCAACCTATCCTGTGAGACCAGTTTTAGATTCCGATGCTTCACTTCAGGTGTACTGTATCCCTTGGACCTTCTTATTGACGATGAAACACGGAAATTTGCATCGGAATTAAATACGAAACGCACAATGCCGACTTAAGTACAAGAAGACTTACTCTTCTTACATTCTGTGATTTGAGCCTTTCCTGTGAGACCTGTTTCAGCTTCCGATGGTTCACTTCAGGTGTACTGTATCCCTTGGACCTTCTCATTGACGATGAAACACAGAAATTGCATCGGAATTAAATACAAAAGGCATAATGTCGACATAAGTACAATAATACTGATTCTTCTTACTGTGTATCCTTTTAACCTTTAATGTGAGACCAGTTTTAGATTCCGATGCTTCACTTCCGGTTTACTGTATCTCTTGGACCTTCTTATTGACGATGAAACACAGATATTGCAACTGAATTAAACACAAAAGGAACAATGCCGACTTAAGTACAAGAAGACTGACTCTTCCTACTGTCTATGTTTTGAACCTATCCTGTGTGAACAGCTTCAGATTCCGCTGCTTCCCTTCAGGTTTACTGTATCCATTGGTTTTTCTTATTGACGATGTAATACAGAAATTGCATCGGAATTAAATACAACAGGCACAATGCCGACGTAAGTACAAGAAGACTGATTCTTCTTACTGTGTATCCTGTTAACCTTTAATGTGAGACCAGTTTTAGATTCCGATGCTACACTTCAGGTTTACTGTATCCCTTGGACCTTCTTATTGACGATGAAACACAGATATTGCAACTGAATTAAACACAAAAGGAACAATGCCGACTTAAGTACAAGAAGACTGACTCTTCCTACTGTCTATGTTTTGAACCTATCCTGCGTGAACAGCTTCAGATTCCGCAGCTTCCCTTCAGGTTTACTGTATCAATTGGTTCTTCTTATTGACGATGTAATACAGTAATTGCATCGGAATTAAATACAACAGGCACAATGCCGACGTAAATACAAGAAGACTGACTCTTCTCACTGGCTATGATTTGAACCTTTCCTGTGAGACCAGATATAGATTCCCATGCTTCACTTCAGGTTTACAGTATCCCTTGGACCGTCATATTGACGATGAGACACAGGAATTGCGTCGTAATTAAACACAAAAGGCACAATGCCAACATAAGTACAAGAAGACTGACTCTTCTTACTTTCTATGATTTGAGCCTTTCCTGTTTGACCAGTTTCCGATGCTTCAATTCATTTGTACTGTATCCCTTGGACTTTTCTCTTATTGACGATGAAACACAGAAATTGCATCGGAATTAAATACAAAAGGCACAATGCCGACTTAAGTATAAGAAGACTGAGTCTTATTCTTGTCTATGTTTTGAACCTTTCCTTTGAGAGCGGTTTTAGATTACGATGCTTTACTTCAGGTTTATTGTATCCCTTCGAACTTCTTATTGACGACGAAACACAGAAATTGCATCGGAATTAAATACAATAGGCACAATGCCAACTTAAGTACAAGAAGACAAACACGTAGTACATGCTATGATTTGAGCCTTTTCCTGTGAGACCAGTTTCGGATTCCGATGCTTCACTTCAGGTGTACTGTATCCCTTGGACCTTCTTATTGACGATGAAACACAGAAATTGCATCGGAATTAAATGCAAAAGGCTCAATGCCAACTTAAGTACAATATGACTGACTCTTCTTTCTGGCTATGATTTGAACCTTTACTGTGAGACCAGTTTTAGATTTCGTTTCTTCACTTCAGGTTTACTGTATTCCTTGGACCTTCATATTAACGATGAAACACAGGAATTGCATCGGAATTAAATACAAAAGGCACAAAGCCGACTTAAGTACAAGAAGACTGACTCTTCTTACATTATATGATTTGAGCCTTTCCTGTGAGACCAGTTACAGATTCCGATGCTTCACTTCAGGTGTACTGTATCCGTTGGAGGTTTTCTTATTGACAATGAAACACAGAAATTGAATCGGAATTAAATACAAAAGGCACAATGCCTACTTAAATTTAAGAGGACTGACTCTTCTTACGTTCTATGATTTCAACCTTCCTGTGAGACCTGTTTTAGATTCCGATGCTTCACTTCAGGTTTACTGTATCCCTTGGACCTTCTTATTGACGAAGAAACACAGAAATTGCATTGGAATTAAACACAAAAGGCACAATGCCGACTTAAGTACAAGAAGACAGACTCTTCCTACTGTCTATGTGTTCAACCTATCCTGTGAGACCTGTTTTAGATTCCGATGCTTCACTTCAGGTTTACTGTATCCCTTGGACCTTCTTATTGACGAAGAAACACAGAAATTGCATTGGAATTAAACACAAAAGGCACAATGCCGACTTAAGTACAAGAAGACAGACTCTTCCTACTGTCTATGTGTTCAACCTATCCTGTGAGACCAGTTTCAGATTCCGATGCTTCACTTCAGGTGTACTGTATCCCTTGGACCTTCTTATTGACGATGAAACACGGAAATTTGCATCGGAATTAAATACAAAAGGCACAATGCCGACTTAAGTACAAGAAGACTTACTCTTCTTACATTCTGTGATTTGAGCCTTTCCTGTGAGACCTGTTTCAGCTTCCGATGGTTCACTTCAGGTGTACTGTATCCCTTGGACCTTCTCATTGACGATGAAACACGGAAATTGCATCGGAATTAAATACAAAACGCACAATGCCAACTTAAGTACAAGAAGACTGACTCTTCTTACTGGCTAAGTTTTGAACCTTTCCTGTGAGACCAGTTTTAGATTCCGATGCTTCACTTCAGGTTTACTGTATCGCTTGGACCTTCTTATTGACGATGAAACACAGAATTGCATCGGAATTATATACGAAAGGCACAATGCCGACTTAAGTACAAGAAGACTGACTCTTCTTACTGTCTATGTTTTGAACCTTTCCTGCGAGACCTGCTTTACATTCCGATGCTCCATTTCAGGTTTACTGTATCCCTTGGACTTTCTTATTGACTATGAAACACAGAAATTGCATCGGAATTAAATACAAAAGGCACAATGCCGACTTAAGTATAAGAAGACTGAGTCTTATTCTTGTCTATGTTTTGAACCTTTCCTTTGAGAGCGGTTTTAGATTACGATGCTTTACTTCAGGTTTATTGAATCCCTTCGAACTTCTTATTGACGACGAAACACAGAAATTGCATCGGAATTAAACACAAAAGGCACAATGTCAACTTAAGTACAAGAAGACAAACACGTCCTACATGCTATGATTTGAGCCTTTTCCTGTGAGACCAGTTTCGGATTTGGATGCTTCACTTCAGGTGTACTGTTTCCCTTGGACCTTCTTATTGACGATGAAACACAGAAATTGCATCGGAATTAAATACAAATGGCTCAATGCCAACTTAAGTACAAGATGACTGACTCTTCTTACTGGCTATGATTTGAACCTTTACTGTGAGACCAGTTTTAGATTTCGTTTCTTCACTTCAGGTTTACTGTATTCCTTGGACCTTCATATTGAGGATGAAACACAGGAATTGCATCGGAATTAAATACAAAAGGCACAAAGCCGACTTAAGTACAAGAAGACTGACTCTTCTTACATTATATGATTTGAGCCTTTCCTGTGAGACCAGTTACAGATTCCGATGCTACACTTCAGGTGTACTGTATCCGTTGGAGGTTTTCTTATTGACAATGAAACACAGAAATTGAATCGGAATTAAATACAAAAGGCACAATGCCGACGTAAGTATAAGAAGACTGAGTCTTATTTTTGTCTATGTTTTGAACCTTTCTTTTGAGAGCGGTTTTAGATTACGATGCTTTACTTTAGGTTTATTGTATCCCTTCGAACTTCTTATTGACGACGAAACACAGAAATTGCATCGGAATTAAATACAAAAGGCACAATGCCAACTTAAGTACAAGAAGACAAACACGTCCTACATGCTATGACTTGAGCCTTTTCCTGTGAGACCAGTTTCGGATTCTTATGCTTCACTTCAAATTTACTGTATCCCTTGGACCTTCTTATTGACGATGGAACACAGGAATTGCAACGGAATTAAATACAAAAGGCTCAATGCCAACTTAAGTACAAGATGACTGACTCTTCTTACTGGCTATGATTTGAACCTTTACTGTGAGACCAGTTTTAGATTTCGTTTCTTCACTTCAGGTTTACTGTATTCCTTGGACCTTCATATTGACGATGAAACACAGGAATTGCATCGGAATTAAATACAAAAGGCACAAAGCCGGCTTAAGTACAAGAAGACTGACTCTTCTTACATTATATGATTTGAGCCTTTCCTGTGAGACCAGTTACAGATTCCGATGCTTCACTTCAGGTGTACTGTATCCGTTGGAGGTTTTCTTATTGACAATGAAACACAGAAATTGAATCGGAATTAAATACAAAAGGCACAATGCCGACTTAAATTTAAGAGGACTGACTCTTCTTACGTTCTATGATTTGAACCTTCCTGTGAGACCAGTTTCAGATTCCGATGCTTCACTTCAGGTTTACTGTATCCCTTGGACCTTCTTATTGACGATGAAACACAGAAATTGCATTGGAATTAAACACAAAAGGCACAATGCCGACTTAAGTACAAAAAGATAGACTCTTCCTACTGTCTATGTGTTCAACCTATCCTGTGAGACCAGTTTTAGATTCCGATGCTTCACTTCAGATGTACTGTATCCCTTGGACCTTCTTATTGACGATGAAACACGGAAATTGCAACGGAATTAAATACAAAATGCACAATGCCAACTTAAGTACAAGAAGACTGACTCTTCTTACTGGCTATGTTTTGAACCTTTCCTGTGAGACCAATTTTAGATTCCGATGCTTCACTTCAGGTGTACTGTATCCCTTGGACCTTCTTATTGACGATGAAACACGGAAATTTGCATCGGAATTAAATACAAAACGCACAATGCCGACTTAAGTACAAGAAGACTTACTCTTCTTACATTCTGTGATTTGAGCCTTTCCTGTGAGACCTGTTTCAGATTGCGATGGTTCACTTCAGGTGTACTGTATCCCTTGGACCTTCTCATTGACGATGAAACACAGAAATTGCATCGGAATTAAATACAAAAGGCACAATGCCGACATAAGTACAATAATACTGATTCTTCTTACTGTGTATCCTTTTAACCTTTAATGTGAGACCACTTTTAGATTCCGATGCTTCACTTCCGGTTTACTGTATCTCTTGGACCTTCTTATTGACGATGAAACACAGATATTGCAACTGAATTAAACACAAAAGGAACAATGCCGACTTAAGTACAAGAAGACTGACTCTTCCTACTGTCTATGTTTTGAACCTATCCTGTGTGAACAGCTTCAGATTCCGCTGCTTCCCTTCAGGTTTACTGTATCCATTGGTTTTTCTTATTGACGATGTAATACAGAAATTGCATCGGAATTAAATACAACAGGCACAATGCCGACGTAAGTACAAGAAGACTGATTCTTCTTACTGTGTATCCTGTTAACCTTTAATGTGAGACCAGTTTTAGATTCCGATGCTACACTTCAGGTTTACTGTATCCCTTGGACCTTCTTATTGACGATGAAACACAGATATTGCAACTGAATTAAACACAAAAGGAACAATGCCGACTTAAGTACAAGAAGACTGACTCTTCCTACTGTCTATGTTTTGAACCTATCCTGCGTGAACAGCTTTAGATTCCGCAGCTTCCCTTCAGGTTTACTGTATCAATTGGTTCCTCTTATTGACGATGTAATACAGTAATTGCATCGGAATTAAATACAACAGGCACAATGCCGACGTAAGTACAAGAAGACTGACTCTTCTCACTGGCTATGATTTGAACCTTTCCTGTGAGACCAGATATAGATTCCCATGCTTCACTTCAGGTTTACAGTATCCCTTGGACCGTCATATTGACGATGAGAGACAGGAATTGCGTCGTAATTAAATACAAAAGGCACAATGCCAACATAAGTACAAGAAGACTGACTCTTCTTACTTTCTATGATTTGAGCCTTTCCTGTTTGACCAGTTTCCGATGCTTCAATTCATTTGTACTGTATCCCTTGGACTTTTCTCTTATTGACGATGAAACGCAGAAATTGCATCGGAATTAAATACAAAAGGCACAATGCCGACTTAAGTATAAGAAGACTGACTCTTCTTACTGGCTATAATTTGAAACTTTCTTGTGAGGCCAGTTTTAGATTCCGATGCTTCACTTCAGCTTTACTGTATCCCTTGGACCTTCTTATTGACGATGAAACACAGAAATTGCATTGGAATTAAACACAAAAGGCACAATGCCGACTTAAGTACAAGAAGACTGACTCTTCCTACTGTCTATGTGTTCAACCTATCCTGTGAGACCAGTTTTAGATTCCGATGCTTCACTTCAGGTGTACTGTATCCCTTGGACCTTCTTATTGACGATGAAACACGGAAATTGCATCGGAATTAAATACAAAACGCACAATGCCAACTTAAGTACAAGAAGACTGACTCTTCTTACTGGCTATGTTTTGAACCTTTCCTGTGAGACCAGCTTTAGATTCCGATGCTTCACTTCAGGTTTACTGTATCGCTTAGACCTTCTTATTTACGATGAAGCACAGAAATTTCATCGGAATTAGATACAAAAGGCTCAATGAGCAGTTAAGTACAAGGAGACTGACTCTTCTTACTGGCTATGTTTTGAACCTTTCCAGTGAGACCTGCTTTACATTCCGATGCTCCATTTCAGGTTTACTGTATCCCTTGGACTTTCTTATTGACTATGAAACACAGAAATTGCATCGGAATTAAATACAAAAGGCACAATGCCGACTTAAGTATAAGAAGACTGAGTCTTATTCTTGTCTATGTTTTGAACCTTTCCTTTGAGAGCGGTTTTAGATTACTATGCTTTACTTCAGGTTTACTGTATCCCTTCGAACTTCTTATTGACGACGAAACACAGAAATTTCATCGGAATTAAATACAAAAGGCACAATGACAACTTAAGTACAAGAAGACAAACACGTCCTACATGCTATGATTTGAGCCTTTTCCTGTGAGACCAGTTTCGGATTCCGATGCTTCACTTCAGGTGTACTGTATCCGTTGGACCTTCTGATTGACGAGGAAACACAGAAATTGCATCGGAATTAGATACAAAAGGCTCAATGAGGAGTTAAGTACAAGGAGACTGACTCTTCTTACTGTCTATGTTTTAACCTTCCCTGTAAGACCTGTTTTAAATTCCGATGCTTCACTTCAGGTTTACTGTATCCCTTAGACCTTATTTTTGACGATGAAACACAGAAATTTCATCGGAATTAAATACAAAATGCTCAATGAGGACTTAAGTACAAGTAGACTGACTCTTCTTACATTCTATGACTTGAAACTTTCCTGTGAGACCAGTTTTAGATTCCAACGCTTCACTTCAGGTTTACTGTACCCCTTGGACCTTCATATTGACGATGAAACACAGGAATTGCATCGGAATTAAATACAAATGTCACAATCCCGACTTCAGTAGAAGAAAACTGTCTCTTCTTACTGTCTATGCTTTGAACCTTTCCTGTGAGACCAGTTTTAGATTCCGATGCTTCATTTCAGGTTTACTGTATCCCTTGGACCTTCTTATTGACGATGAAACACAGAAATTGCATCGGAATTAAATACAAAATGCACAATGCCGACTTAAGTACAAGAAGATTGACTCTTCTTACTCTGTATGTTAGAGCCTTTCATGTGAGACCAGTTTTAGATTCCGATGCTTCAATTCAGGTTTACTGTATCCCTTGGACCTTGTAATGGACGATGAATCACACAATTTACATTGGAATAAAATACAAAAGCAAAATGCCGACTTTAGCACAAGAAGACTGATTATTCTTACTGTCTATGTTTTGAACGTTTCCTGTGAGACCAGATTTAGATTTCGATGCTTCACTTCAGGTTTACTGTATGCCGCCGCCTTCTTATTGACGATGAAACACAGAAATTTCATCGGAATTAAATACAAGAGGCACAATGCCGACTTAAGTAAATGAAGACTGACTCTTCTTACTGTCTATGTTTTGAACCTTTCCTGTGAGACCAGTTTTAGATTTCGATCCTTCACTTCAGGTTTACTGTAACCCTTGGACCTTCATATTGACGATGAAACACAGGAATTGCATCGGAATTAAATACAAAAGGCACAATGCCGACATAAGTACAAGAAGACTGACTCTTCTAACTGACTATGATTTGAACCTTTCCTGTGAGACCAGTTTCAGATTCCCATGCTTCACTTTAGGTTTACTGTATCCCTTGGACCTTCTTTTTGACGATGAAACACAGAAATTGCATCGGAATTAAATACAAAAGGCACAATGCCGACTTAAGTACAAGAAGACTGACTCTTCTTACATTCAATGATTTGAGCCTTTCCTGTGAGACCAGTTACAGATTTCGATGCTTCACTTCAGGTGTACTGTATCCCTTGGAGGTTTTCGTATTGACGATGACACACAGAATTTGAATCGGAATTAAATACAAAAGGCACAATGCCGACTTAAATTCAAGAGGACTGACTCTTCTTACGTTCTATGATTTGAACCTTTCCTGTGAGACCAGTTTTTGATTACGATGCTTTACTTCAGGTTTACTGTATCCCATCGAACCTCTTATTGACGATGAACCACAGGAATTGCATCGGAATTAAATGCAAAAGGCACAATGCCGACATAAGTACAAGAAGACTGAGTCTTCTTACATTCATTGATTTGAACCTTTCCTGTGAGACCAGTTTTAGATTCCGATGCTTCACTTCAAGTCTACTGTATCCCTTGGATCTTCTTTTAGACGATGAAACACAGAAATTGCATCGGAATTAAAAACGAAAGGCACAATGCTGACTTAAGTACATAAAGACCGACTCTTCTTACTGGTTATGTTTTTAACCTTTCCTGTGAGACCAGTTTTAGATTCTGATGCTTCACTTCAGGTTTACTGTATCCCTTGACAGGAATTGCATCGGAATTAAATACAAAAGGCACAATGCCGACATAAGTACAAGAAGACTGACTCTTCTAACTGACTATGATTTGAACCTTTCCTGTGAGACCAGTTTCAGATTCCCATGCTTCACTTCAGGTTTACAGTATCCCTCGGACCGTCATATTGACGATGAGACACAGGAATTGCGTCGTAATGAAATACAAAAGGCGCAATGCCAACTTAAGTACAAGAAGACTGACTCTTCTTACTGTCTATGTTTTGAACCTATCCTGTGTGAACAGCTTCAGATTCCGCTGCTTCCCTTCAAGTTTACTGTATCCATTGGTTCTTCTTATTGACGATAAAACACAGAAATTGCGTCGGAATTAAATACAAAAGGCACAATGCCAAGTTAAGTACAAGAAGACTGACTCGTCTTACATTCTATGATCTGAACCTTTCCTGTGAGACCAGTTTTAGATTCCTATGCTTCACTTCTGGTTTACCTTTTCCCTTGGACCTTCTTATTGACGATGAAACACAGAAATTGAATCGAAATTATATACAAAAGGCACAATGCCGACTTAAGTACAAGAAGACTGACTCTTCTTACTTTCTATGATTTGAGCCTTTCCTGTTTGACCAGTTTCAGTTTCCGATGCTTCAATTCATTTGTACTGTATCCCTTGGACTTTTCTCTTATTGACGATTAAACACAGAAATTGCATCGGAATTAAATACAAAATGCACAATGCCGACTTAAGTACAAGAATACTGACTCTTCTTACATTCTATGATTTGAACCTTTCCTGTGAGACCAGTTTTAGTTTCCGATCCCTCACTTCAGGTGTACTTTATCCCTTGGACCTTCTTATTGAAGATAAAACACAGAAATTTCATCGGAATTAAATACAAAAGGCACAATGATGACTTAAGTACAAGAAGACTGACTGTTCTTACTGTGTATGTTTTTAACCTTTCCTGTGAGACCAGTTTTAGATTACGATGCTTGACTTCCGGATTAATGTATCCCTTGGACCTTCATATTGCCGATGAAACACTGGAATTGCACACGAATTCAATACAAAAGGCACAATGCCGAGTTGAGTACAAGAAAATTGACTCTTCTTACTGTCTATGTTTTGAACCTTTCCTGTGAGACCAGTTTTAGATTCCGATCCTTCACTACAGGTGTACTGTATACCTTGGACCTTCTTATTGACGATGAAACACAGAAATTTCATCGGAATTAAGTCGGTATTGTGCCTTTTGTATTTAAGTACAAGAAGACTGACTGTTCATACTGTGTACGTTTTTAACCTTTCCTGTGAGAGCAGTTTTAGATTCCGATGCTTCACTTCAGGTGTACTGTATCCCTTGGAGGTTTTCGTATTGACGATGAAACACAGAAATTGAATCGGAATTAAATACAAAAGGCACAATGCCGACTTAAATTCAAGAGGACTGACTCTTCTTACGTTCTATGATTTGAACCTTCCTGTGAGACCAGTTTTAGATTCCGATGCTACACTTCAGTTGTACTGTATCCCTTGGACCTTCTTGTTGACGATGAAACACGGTAATTGCATCGGAATTAACTACAAAACGCACAATGCCAACTTAAGTACAAGAAGACTGACTCTTCTTACTGGCTATGTTTTGAACCTTTCCTGTGAGACCAGTTTTATATTCCGATGCGTCACTTCAGGTTTACTGTATCGCTTGGACCTTCTTCTTGACTATGAAACACAGAAATTGCATCGGAATTAAATACAAAAGGCACAATGCCGACTTAAGTATAAGAAGACTGAGTCTTCTTCTTGTCTATGTTTTGAACCTTTCCTGTGAGACCAGTTTTATATTCCGATGCGTCACTTCAGGTTTACTGTATCGCTTGGACCTTCTTATTGACTATGAAACACAGAAATTGCATCGGAATTAAATACAAAAGGCACAATGCCGACTTAAGTATAAAAAGACTGAGTCTTCTTCTTGTCTATGTTTTGAACCTTTCCTGTGAGACCAGTTTTATATTCCGATGCGTCACTTCAGGTTTACTGTATCGCTTGGACCTTCTTATTGACTATGAAACACAGGAATTGCATCGGAATTAAATACAAAAGGCACAATGCCGACTTAAGTACAAGTACTGACTCTTCTTACATTCTATGATTTGAGACGATGAAACACAGGAATTGCATCGGAATTAAATGCAAAAGGCACAATGCCGACTTAAGTACAAGAAGACTGAGTCTTCTTACATTCATTGATTTGAACCTTTCCTGTGAGACCAGTTTTAGATTCCGATGCTTCACTTCAAGTCTACTGTATCCCTTGGATCTTCTTTTAGACGATGAAACACAGAAATTGCATCGGAATTAAATAGAAAAAGCAGAATGCCGACTTAAGTACAAGTAGACTGACTCTTCTTACATTCTATGATTTGAGCCTTTCGTGTGAGACCAGTTACAGATTCTGATACTTCACTTCAAGGGGTACTGTATCCCATGGACCTTCTTATTGACGATGAAACACAGAAATTGCATCGGAATTAAATACAAAAGCCTCAAAGAGGACATAAGTACAAGGAGACTGACTCTTCTTACTGTCTATGTTTTACCCTTCCCTGTGAGACCTGTTTTAAATTCCGATGCTTCACTTCAGTTTTACTGTATCCCTTGGACCTTCTTATTGACGATGAAACACTAAAATTGCATCGGAATTAAATTCAAAAGGCACAATGCCAACTTTAGTACAAGAAGATTGACACGTCCTACATGCAATGTTTTGAGCGTTTTCCTGTGAGACCAGTTTCGGATTCCGATGCTTCACTTCAGGTGTACTGTAACGCTTGGACCTTCTTATTGACGATGAAACACAGAAATTGCATCGGAATTAAACACAAAAGGCACAAAGCCAAATTAAGTACAAGATGGCTGACTCTTTTTACTGGCTATGATTTGAACCTTTACTGTGAGACCAGTTTTAGATTTCGATGCTTCACTTCCGGTTTACTGTATCCCTTGTACTTTCATATTGACGATGAAACACAGAGACCAGTTTTAGATTCCGATGCGTCACTTCAGGTGTACTGTATCCTTTGGACCTTGTTATTGACGATGAAACACAGAAATTGCATCTGAAAGAATTACGAAAGGCACAATGCCGACTTAAGTTCCGGAGGACTGACTCTTCTTACATTCTATGATTTGAGTCTTTCCTGTGAGACCAGTTTCAGATTCCGATGCTTCTTTTCAGGTGTAATGTATGCCTTGGACCTTCTTATTGACGGTGAGACACAGAAATTGCATCGGAATTAAATACAAAAGGCACAATGCCGACTTAAGTATAAGAAGACTGAGTCTTCTTCCTGTCTATGTTTTGAACCTTTCCTTTGAGACCAGATTTAGAATACTATGCTTTACTTCAGGTTTACTGTATCCCTTGCAAATTCTTATTGACGATGAAACACAGAAATTGCATCGGAATTAAATACAAAATGCACAATGCCGACTTAAGTACAAGAGGACTGACTCTTTTTACATTCTATGATTTGAACCTTTCCTGTGAGACCAGTTTTAGATTCTGATGCTTTTTTTCAGGTATACTGTACACCTTGGACCTTCCTATTGACGATGAAACACAGACATTGCATCGGAATTAAATACAAAAGGCACAATGCTGACGTAAGTACAAGAAGAATGACTTTTCTTACTGTCTATGTTTTGATCCTTTCCTGTGAGATCAGTTTCAGTTTCCGATGCTTCACTTCAGGTTTACTGTATCCCTTGGACCTTCTTTATCGACGATGAAACACTAAAATTGCATCGGAATTAAATACAAAAGGCACAATGCCGACTTAAGTACAAGAGGACTGACTCTTCTTAAATTCTATGATTTGAGCCATTCCTCTGAGACCAGTTGTAGACATCGATGCTTCACTTCAGGGTTACTGTATCCCTTGGACCTTCTTTTTGACGATGAAACACAGGAATTTCATCGGAATTAAATACAAAAGGCACAATGCCAACTTAAGTACAAGAAGATTGACACGTCCTACATGCTATGATTTGAGCCTTTTCCTGTGACACTAGTTTTAGATTCCGATGCTTCACTTCAGGTTTACTGTATCCCTTGGACCTTCATATTGACGATGACAGACAGGAACTGCATCGGAATTAAATACAAAAGGCACAATGCCGACTTAAGTACAAGAAGACTCACTCTTCTTACATTCTATGATTTGAGCCTTTCCTGTGAGACCAGTTTCAGATTCAGATGCTTCACTTCAGGTGTACTGTATCCCTTGGAGGTTTTCTTATTGACGATTAAACACAGAAATTGAATCGGAATTAAATACAAAAGGCACAATGCCGACTTAAATTCAAGAGGACTGACTCTTCTTACGTTCTATGATTTGAACCTTCCAGTGAGACCAGTTTTAGATTCCGATGCTATACTTCAAGTGTACTGTATCCCTTGTCCTTCTTATTGACGATGAAACACAGAAATTGCATCGGAAATAAATATAAAAGGCACAATGAGGACTTAAGTACAAGAAGACTTACTCTTCTTACTGTCTATGTTTTGAATCTTCCCTGTGAGACCTGTTTCAGATACCCATGCTTCACTTAAGGTTTACTGTTTCCCTTGGACCTTCTTTTTGACGATGAAACACAGAAATTGCATGGGAATTAAATACAAATGGCACAATGCCCACTTAAGTACAAGAAGACTGACTCCTCTTACATTCTATGATTTGAGTTTTTCCTGTTAGACCAATTTCAGTTTCCGATGCTCCACTTCAGTTCTAATGTATCTCTTGCACTTTCTCTTATTGACGATGAAACACAGAAATTGCATC
The DNA here is from genome assembly GCF_021461395.2 of Schistocerca americana. Taxonomy (NCBI): domain Eukaryota; kingdom Metazoa; phylum Arthropoda; class Insecta; order Orthoptera; family Acrididae; genus Schistocerca; species Schistocerca americana. The sequence goes on along the minus strand of NC_060127.1, from coordinate 230,025,589 downwards.
GGAATTAAATACAATGGGAACAATGCCGACTTAAGTACAGGAAGACTGACTCTTCTTACGTTCTATGATTTGAACCTTCCAGTGAGACCAGTTTTAGATTCCGATGCTTCACTTCAAGTGTACTGTATCCCTTGTCCTTCTTATTGACGATGAAACACAGAAATTGCATCGGAAATAAATATAAAAGGCACAATGAGGACTTAAGTACAAGAAGACTTACTCTTCTTACTGTCTATGTTTTGAATCTTCCCTGTGAGACCTGTTTCAGATACCCATGCTTCACTTTAGGTTTACTGTAACCCTTGGACCTTCTTTTTGACGATGAATCACAGAAATTGCATCGGAATTAAATACAAAAGGCACAATGCCGACTTAAATTCAAGAGGACTGACTCTTCTTACGTTCTATGATTTGAACCTTCCTGTGAGACCAGTTTTAGATTCCGATGCTTCACTTCGGGTGTATTGTATCCCTTGGACCTTCTTATTGACGATGAAACACGGTAATTGCATCGGAATTAACTACAAAACGCACAATGCCAACTTAAGTACAAGAAGACTGACTCTTCTTACATTCCATGATTTCAACCTTACCTGAGAGACCAGTTTTAGATTCCGATGCTTCACTTCAGGTCTACTGTATCCTTTGGTCCTTGTTATTAACGATGAAACACAGAAATTGCATCTGAAAGAATTACAAAAAGCACAATGCCGACTTAAGTTCCGGAGGACTGACTCTTCTTACATTCTATGATTTGAGTCTTTCCTGTGAGACCAGTTTCAGATTCCGATGCTTCTTTTCAGGTCTAATGTATGCCTTGGACCTTCTTATTGACGGTGAAACACAGAAATTGCATCGGAATTAAATACAAAAGGCACAATGCCGACTTAAGTACAAGAAGACTGACTCTTCTTACTGTCTATGTTTTGAACCTATCCTGTGTGAACAGCTTCAGATTCCGCTGCTTCCCTTCAGGTTTACTGTATCCATTGGTTCTTCTTATTGACGATGAAACACAGAAATTGCGTCGGAATTAAATACAGAAGGCCCAATGCCAAATTAAGTACAAGAAGACTGACTCGTCTTACATTCTATGATCTGAACCATTCCTGTGAGACCAGTTTTAGATTCCTATGCTTCACTTCAGGTTTACCTTTTACCCTTGGACCTTCTTATTGACGATGAAACACAGATATTCAATCGAAATTATATACAAAAGGCACAAAGCCGACATAATTACAAGAAGACTGACTCTTCTTACTTTCTATGATTTGAGCCTTTCCTGTTTGACCAGTTTCAGTTTCCGATGCTTCAATTCATTTGTACTGTATCCCTTGGACTTTTCTCTTATTGACGATGAAACACAGAAATTACATCGGAATTAAATACAAAAGGCACAATGCCGAATTAAGTACAAGAATACTGCCTCTTCTTACATTCTTTGATTTGAACCTTTCCTCTGAGACCAGTTTTAGATTCCGATCCTTCACTTCAGGTGCACTTTATCCCTTGGAGCTTCTTATTGACGATGAAACACAGAAATTTCAACGGAATTAAATACAAAAGGCACAATGCCGAATTAAGTACAAGAAGACTGACTCTTCTTACTGTTGATGTTTTGAACCATTCCTTTGACACTAGTTATAGATTCAGATGCTTCACTTCAGGTTTACTGTATCTCTCTGACCTTCTAATTGACGATGAAACAAAGAAATTGCACCGGAATTAAATACTAAAGGCACAATGCCGAATTAAGTACAAGAAGACTGACTCTTCTTACTGTTGATGTTTTGAACCATTCCTTTGACACTAGTTATAGATTCAGATGCTTCACTTCAGGTTTACTGTATCCCTTGGACCTTCTTATTGACGATGAAACTCAGAAATTGCATCCGAATTAAATAAAAAAGGCACAATGCCGACTTAAGTACTAGAAGACTGACTCTTCTTACTGTCTATGTTTTGAACCATTCCTGTGATACTAGTTAAAGATTCCGGTGCTTCACTTCAGGTTTACTGTATCCCTCTGACCTTCTTATTGACGATGAAACACAGAAATTGCATCGGAATTAAATACAAAAGGCACAATGCCGACTTAAATACAAGAAGACTGTTTCTTCCCACTGTCTATGTTTTGAACCATTCCTCTGTAACTAGTTATAGATTCCGATGCTTCACTCCAGGTTTACTATATCCCTTGGACCTTCTTATTGACGATGAAACACAGAAATTGCATCGGAATTCAATAAAAAAGGCACAATGCAAACTTAAGTACAAGAAGACTGACTCATCTTACTGTCTATGTTTTGAACCGTTCCTGTGACACTAGTTATAGATTCCGATGCTTCACTTCAGGTTTACTGTATCCCTCTGACCTTCTTATTGACGATGAAACACAGAAATTGCATCGGAATTAAATGCAATAGGCACAATGCCGAATTAAGTACAAGAAGAGTGACTCTTCTTACTGTCTATGTTTTGAACCATTCCTGTGACACTAGTTACAGATTCCGATGCTTCACTTCAGGTTTACTGTACCCCTTAAACCTTCTTGTTGACGATGAAACACAGATATTGCATCGGAATCAAATACAAAAGGCACAATGCCGACTTAAGTACTAGAAGACTGACTCTTCTTACTGTCTATGTTTTGAACCATTCCTGTGATACTAGTTATAGATTCCGATGCTTCACTCCAGGTTTACTATATCAGTTGGACCCTCTTATTGACGACGAAACACAGAAATAGCATCGGAATTAAATAGAAAAGGCACAATGCCTTCTTACGTACAAGAAGACTGACTCTTCCTACTGTCTATGTTTTGAACCATTCCTGTGACACTAGTTATAGATTCCGATGCTTCACTTCAGGTTTACTGTATCCCTCTGACCTTCTTATTGACGATGAAACACAGAAATTGCATCGGAATTAAATACAAATGGCACAATGCCGACTTAAATACAAGAAGACTGACTCTTCCCACTGTCTATGTTTTGAACCATTCCTCTGTAACTAGTTATAGATTCCGAAGCTTCACTTCAGGTTTACTGTATCCCTTGGACCTTCTTAATGACGATGAAACACAGAAATTGCATCGGATTTAAATACAAAAGGCACAATGCCGACATAAGTACAAGAAGACTGACTCTTCTTACTGACTATGTTTTGAACCGTTCCTGTGACACTACTTATAGATTCCGATGCCTCACTCCAGGTTTACTGTGTCCCTTGGACCTTTTTAATTACGATGAAACACAGAAATTGCATCGGAATTAAATACAAAAGGCACAATGCCGACTTTAGTACAAGAAGACTGACTCTTGTTACTGACTATGTTTTGATTCATTCCTGTGACACTAGTTATAGATTCTGATGCTTCACTCCAGGTTTACTGTATCCCTTGGACCTTCTTATTGACGATGAAACACAGAAATTGCATCGGAATTAAATAAAAAAGGCACAATGCCGACTTAAGTACAAGAAGACGGACTCTTCTTACTGTCTATGTTTTGAACCATTCCTGTGACACTAGTTATAGATTCCGATGCTTCACTCCAGATTTACTATATCCCTTGGACCTTCTTATTGACAATGAAACACAGAAATTGCATCGGAATTAAATAGAAAAGGCACAATGCCGACTTAAGTACAAGAAGACTGACTCTTCTTACTGTCTATGTTTTGAACCGTTCCCGTGACACTAGTTATAGATTCCGATGCTTCACTTCAGCTTTGCTGTATCCCTGTCACCTTCTTATTGACGATGAAACACAGAAATTGCATCTTAATTCAATACAAAAGGCACAATGAAGACATAAGTCCAAGAAGACTGACTCTTCTTACTGTCTATGATTTGAACCATTCCTGTGACACTAGTTACAAATTCCGATGCTTCACTTCAGGTTTACTGTATCTCACTGACCTTCTTATTGACGAACAATCACAGAAAATTGATCGGAATTAAATACAAAAGGCACAATGGCGACTCAAGTACAAGAAGACTGGCTCTTCTTACTGTCTATGTTTTGAACCATTCCTGTGACACTAGTTATAGATTCCGATGCTTCAGTTCAGTTTTACTGTATCCCTCTGACCTTCTTATTGACGATGAAACACATAAATTGCATCGGAATTAAATACAAAAGGCACAATGCCGACTAAAGTACAAGCAGACTGACTCTTCTTACTGTCTATGTTTTGAGCCTTTACAGTGAGACCAGTTGTAGATACCGATGCCTCACTTCAGGTTTACTGTATCCCTTGGACCTTCTCATTGACGATGAAGCTCAGACATTGTATCGGAATTAAATACAAAGGGCACAATACCGGCTTAAGCCCAAGAAGACTGACTGTTCTTACTGTCTATGTTTTGAACCATTCCTGTGACACTAGTTATAGATTCCGATGCTTCACTTCAGGATTACTGTATACCTCTGACCTTCGTATTGACGATGAAACACAGATATTGCATCGGAATTAAATACAAAAGGCACAATTCCGACTTAAGTACAAGATGACTGACTCTACTTACTGTCTTTGTTTGAACCATTCCTGTGACACTAGTTATAGATTCCGACGCTTCACTCCAGGTTTACTGTCTCCCTTGGACCTCCTTATTGACGATGAAACACAGAAATTGCATCGGAATTAAATACAAAAGGGACAATGCCGACTTAAGTGCAAGAAGACTTACTCTTTTTACTGACTATGTTCTGAACTTTTCCTGTGACACTAGTTATAGATTCCGATGCTTCACATCAGGTTTACTGTATCCCTTGGACTTTCTTATTGACGATGAAGCACAGAAATTGCATCGGAATTAAATAGAAAAGGCACAAAGCCGACTTAAGTACAAGAAGACTGACTTTTCCTAATGTCTATGTTTTGAACCATTCCGGTGACACTAGTTACAGATTCCGATGCTTCACTTCAGGTTTACTGTATCCCTAGGACCTTCTTATTGACGATGAAACACAGAAATTGCATCGGAATTAAATACAAAAGGCACAATGCCGACTTAAGTACAAGACGACTGACTCTTCTTACTGTCTATGTTATGAACCATTCCTGTGACACTAGTTATAGATTCCGATGCTTCACTCCAGGTTTACTGTATCCCTTGGACCTTCTTATTGACGTCGAAACTAAGAAATTGCATCGGAACTAAATACAAAAGGCACAATGCCGACTTAAGTACAAGAGGACTGACTCTTCTTACTGTCTATGTTTTGAACTTTTCCTGTGAAACCAGTTTTAGATTCCGATGTTTTACTTCAGGTTTGCCGTATCCCTTGGACCTCCTTATTGATGATGAAACACACGAATTGCATCGGAATTAAATACAAAATGTACAATGCCGACTTAAGTACAAGAAGAAAGACTCTTCTTACTGACTATGTTTTGAGCCATTCCTGTGACACTAGTTATAGATTCCGATGCTTCACTTCAGGTTTAACGTATCCCTTGGACCTTCTTATCGACGTTGAAACACAGAAAGTGCATCGGAATTAAATACAAAAGGCACAATGCCGGCTCAAGTACAAGAAGACTGACTCTTCCTACTGTCTATGTTTTGAACCATTCCTGTGACACTAGTTACAGATTGCGATGCTTCACTTCAGGTTTACTGGACCCCTTAAACCTTCTTGTTGACGATGAAACACAGAAATTGCATCGGAATCAAATACAAAAGGCACAATGCCAACTTAAGTACAAGAAGACTGACTCTTCTTACTGACTATGCTTTTGATTCATTCCTGTGACACTAGTTATAGATTCCGATGCTTCACTCCAGGTTTCCTGTATCCCTTGGACCGTCTTATTGACGATGAAACACAGAAATTGCATCGGAATTAAATGCAAAAGGCACAATGCCGACTTAAGTACAAGAAGACTGACTCTTCTTACTGACTATGTTTTGAACCATTCCTGTGACACTAGTTAAAGATTCCGATGCTTCACTCCCGGTTTACTGTATCCCTTGGACCTTCTTATTGACGATGAAACACAAAAATTGCATCGGAATTAAACACAAAAGGCACAATGCCGACTTAAGTACAAGAAGACTGACTCTTCTTACTGTCTATGTTTTGAACCATCCCTGTGTCACTAGTTATAGATTCCGATGCTTCACTTCAGGTTTACTGTATCCCTCTGACCTTCTAATTGACGATGAAACACAGAAATTGCACTGGAATTAAATACTAAAGGCACAATGCCGATTTAAGTACAAGAAGACTGACTCTTCTTACTGTTGATGTTTTGAACCATTCCTTTGACACTAGTTATAGATTCCGATGCTTCTCTCCAGGTTTACTGTATCCCTTGGACCTTCTTATTGACGTCGAAACTCAGAAATTGCATCGGAATTAAATACAAAAGGCACAATGCCGACTTAAGTACAAGAAGACTGACTCTTCTTACTGTCTATGTTTTGAACCTTTCCTGTGAAACCAGTTTTAGATTCCGATGTTTTACTTCAGGTTTACCGTATCCCTTGGACCTCCTTATTGACGATGAAACACAGGAATTGCGTCGGAATTAAATACAAAATGTACAATGCCGACTTAAGTACAAGAAGAAAGACTCTTCTTACTGACTATGTTTTGAGCCATTCCTGTGACACTAGTTATAGATTCCGATGCTTCACTTCAGGTTTAATGTATCCCTTGGACCATCTTATCGACGTTGAAACACAGAAATTGCATCGGAATTAAATACAAAAGGTACAATGGTGACTTAAGTACAAGACGACTGACTCTTCTTACTGTCTATGTTTTGAACCATTCCTGTGACACTAGTTATAGATTCCGAAGCTTCACTCCTGGTTTACTGCATCCCTTGGACCTTCTTATTGACGATGAAACACAGAAATGGCATCGGAATTAAATACAAACGGCACAAGGCCGACTTAAGTACAAGAAAACTGACTCTTCTTACTGACTATGTTTTAAACCATTCCTGTGACACTAGTTATAGATTCCGATGCTTAACTTCAGGATTACTGTATCCCTCTGACCTTCTTATTGACGATGAAACACAGAAAATGCATCGGAATTAAATACAAAAGGCACAATGCCGACTTAAGTACAAGAAGACTGACTCTTCTTGCTGTCTATGTTTTGAACCATTCCTGTGACACTAGTTATAGATTCCGATGCTTCACTCCAGGTTTACTGTATCCCTTGGACCTTCTCATTGACGATGAAACACAGAAATTGCCTCGGAATTAAATTCAAAAGGCACAATGCCGACTTAACTACAAGATGACTCACTCTACTTACTGTCTTTGTTTTCAACCATTCCTGTGACACTAGTTATAGATTCCGATGCTTCACTTCAGGTTTACTGTATCCCTCTGACCTTCTTATTGACGATGAAACACAGAAATTGCATCGGAAATAAATACAAAAGTCACAATGCCGACTTAAGTACAAGAAGACTGACTCTTCTTACTGTCTATGTTTTGAACCATTCCCGTGACACTAGTTATAGATTCCGATGCTTCACTTCAGGTTTACTGTATCCCTGTGACCTTCTTATTGACGATGAAGCACAGAAATTGCATCTTAATTCAATACAAAAGGCACAATGAAGACATAAGTCCAAGAAGACTGACTCATCTTACTGTCTATGTTTTGAACCATTCCTGTGACATAGTTACAGATTCCGATGCTTCACTTGAGGTTTACTGTATCTCTCTGACCTTCTTATTGACGAACAAACACAGAAAATTGATCGGAATTAAATACAAGAGGCACAATGCCGACTCAAGTACGAGAAGACTGGCTCTTCTTACTGTCTATGTTTTGAGCCTTTACTGTGAGACCAGTTGTAGATACCGTTGCCTCACTTCAGGTTTACTGTATCCCTTGGACCTTCTCATTGACGATGAAGCTCAGACATTGTATCGGAATTAAATACAAAAGGCACAATGCCGACTGAAGTACAAGAAGACTGAGTCTTCTTGCTGTCTATGTTTTGAACCATTCCTGTGACACTAGTTATAGATTCCGATGCTTCACTCCAGGTTTACTGTATCCCTTGGACCTTCTCATTGACGATGAAACACAGAAATTGCATCGGAATTAAATACAAAAGGTACAATGGTGACTTAAGTACAAGACGACTGACTCTTCTTACTGTCTATGTTTTGAACCATTCCTGTGACACTAGTTATACATTCCGAAGCTTCACTTCAGGTTTACTGTATCCCTCTGACCTTCTTATTGACGATGAAACACAGAAATTGCATCGGAAATAAATACAAAAGTCACAATGCCGACTTAAGTACAAGAAGACTGACTCTTCTTACTGTCTATGTTTTGAACCATTCCCGTGACACTAGTTATAGATTCCGATGCTTCACTTCAGGTTTACTGTATCCCTGTGACCTTCTTATTGACGATGAAACACAGAAATTGCATCTTAATTCAATACAAAAGGCACAATGAAGACATAAGTCCAAGAAGACTGACTCTTCTTACTGTCTATGTTTTGAACCATCCCTGTGTCACTAGTTATAGATTCCGATGCTTCACTTCAGGTTTACTGTATCCCTCTGACCTTCTAATTGACGATGAAACACAGAAATTGCACTGGAATTAAATACTAAAGGCACAATGAAGAATTAAGTACAAGAAGACTGACTCTTCTTACTGTTGATGTTTTGAACCATTCCTTTGACACTGGTTATAGATTCCGATGCTTCTCTCCAGGTTTACTGTATCCCTTGGACCTTCTTATTGACGTCGAAACTCAGAAATTGCATCGGAATTAAATACAAAAGGCACAATGCCGACTTAAGTACAAGAAGACTGACTCTTCTTACTGTCTATGTTTTGAACTTTTCCTGTGAAACCAGTTTTAGATTCCGATGCTTCACTTCAGGTTTAATGTATCCCTTGGACCATCTTATCGACGTTGAAACACAGAAATTGCATCGGAATTAAATACAAAAGGTACAATGGTGACTTAAGTACAAGACGACTGACTCTTCTTACTGTCTATGTTTTGAACCATTCCTGTGACACTAGTTATAGATTCCGAAGCTTCACTCCAGGTTTACTGCATCCCTTGGACCTTCTTATTGACGATGAAACACAGAAATGGCATCGGAATTAAATACAAACGGCACAAGGCCGACTTAAGTACAAGAAAACTGACTCTTCTTACTGACTATGTTTTAAACCATTCCTGTGACACTAGTTATAGATTCCGATGCTTAACTTCAGGATTACTGTATCCCTCTGACCTTCTTATTGACGATGAAACACAGAAAATGCATCGGAATTAAATACAAAAGGCACAATGCCGACTTAAGTACAAGAAGACTGACTCTTCTTGCTGTCTATGTTTTGAACCATTCCTGTGACACTAGTTATAGATTCCGATGCTTCACTCCAGGTTTACTGTATCCCTTGGACCTTCTCATTGACGATGAAACACAGAAATTGCCTCGGAATTAAATTCAAAAGGCACAATGCCGACTTAACCACAAGATGACTGACTCTACTTACTGTCTTTGTTTTCAACAATTCCTGTGACACTAGTTATAGATTCCGATGCTTCACTTCAGGTTTACTGTATCCCTCTGACCTTCTTATTGACGATGAAACACAGAAATTGCATCGGAAATAAATACAAAAGTCACAATGCCGACTTAAGTACAAGAAGACTGACTCTTCTTACTGTCTATGTTTTGAACCATTCCCGTGACACTAGTTATAGATTCCGATGCTTCACTTCAGGTTTACTGTATCCCTGTGACCTTCTTATTGACGATGAAGCACAGAAATTGCATCGGAATTAAATACAAAAGGCACAATGCCGACTCAAATACAAGAAGAATGACTCTTCTTACTGTCTATGTTTTGAACCATCCCTGTGTCACTAGTTATAGATTCCGAAGCTTCACTTCAGGTTTACTGTATCCCTCAGACCTTCTTATTGACGATGAAACTCAGAAATTGCATCGGAATTAAATACTAAAGGCACAATGCCGAATTATGTACTAGAAGACTGTCTCTTCTTACTGTGGATGTTTTGAACCATTCCTGTGACACTAGTTATAGATTCTGATGCTTCACTCCAGGTTTACTGTATCCCTCTGACCTTCTTATTGACGATGAAACACAGAAATTGCATCGGAATTAAATGGAAAAGCACAATGCCGACTTAAGTACAAGAAGACTGACTCTTCTTACTGTCTATGTTTTGAACCGTTCCTGTGACACTAGTTATAGATTCCGATGCTTCACTTCATTTTTACTGTATCCCTCTGACCTTCTTATTGACGATGAAACACAGAAATTGCATCGCAATTAAATACAAAAGGCACAATGCCGACTTCAATTCAAGAAGACTGACTCTTCCCACTGTCTATGTTTTGAACCATTCCTGTGACACTAGTTATAGATTACGATGCTACACATCATGTCTACTGTATCCCTTGGACCTTCTTAATAACGATGAAACACAGAAATTGCATCGGAATTAAATACAAAAGGCACAATGCCGACTTTATAACAAGAAGACTGACTCTTCTTACTGACTATGTTTTGAACCATTCCTGGGCCACTACTTATAGACTCTGATGCTTCACTTCAGGTTTACTGTATCCCTTGGACCTTCTTGTTGAAGATGAAACACAGAAAGTGCATCGGAATTAAATACAAAAGGCACAATGCCGACCTAAGTACAAGAATACTGACTCTTCTTACTGTCTATGTTTTGAACCGTCCCTGTGACGCTAGTTATAGATTCCGATGCTTCACGCCAGGTTTACTGTATCCCTTGGACCTCCTTATTGACGATGAAACACAGAAATCGCATCGGAATTAAATACAAAAGTAACAATGCCCACTTAAGTACAAGAAGACTGACTCTTCTTACTGACTATGTTTTGAACCATTCCTGTGACACTAGATGTAGATACCGGTGCTTCACTTCAGGTTTACTGTATCCCTTGGACCTTCTTAATAACGATGAAACACAGAAATTGCATCGGAATTAAATACTAAAGGCACAATGCCGAATTAAGTACAAGAAGACTGACTCTTCATACTGTCGATGTCTTGAATCATTCCTGTGACACTAGTTATAGATTCCGATGCTTCACTCCAGGTTTACTGTATCCCTTGGACCTTCTTATTGACGATGAAACACAGAAATGACATCGGAATTAAATAAAAAGGCACAGCGCCGACTTAAGTACAAGAAGACTGACTCTTCTTACTGTCTATGTTTCGAACCATTCCTGTGACACTAGTTATAGATTCCGATGCTTCACAACAGGTTTACTATATCCCTTGGACCTTCTTTTTGACGATGAAACACAGAAATTGAATCGGAATTAAATAGAAAAGGCACAGTGCCGACTTAAGTACAAGAAGACTGACTCTTCCTACTGTCTATGTTTTGAACCACTCCTGCGACACCAGTTATAGATTCCGATGATTCACTTCAGGTTTACTGAATCCCTCTGACCTTCTTATTGACGATGAAACGCAGAAATTGCATCGGAATTAAATACAAAAGGCACAATGCCGATTTAAATACAAGAAGACTGACTCTTCCCACTGTCTATGCTTTGAACCATTCCTGTGACACTAGTTATAGATTCCGATGCTTCACTTCAGGTTTACTGTATCCCTTGGACCTTCTTAATAACCATGAAACACAGAAATTGCATCGTAATTAATTAAAAAAGGCACAATGCCGTCATAAGTACAAGAAGACTGACTCTTCTTACTGTCTATGTTTTGAACCATTCCTGTGACACTAGTTATAGATTTCGATGTTTCACTCCAGGTTTACTATATCCCTTGGACCTTCTTATTGACGATGAAACACAGAAATTACATCGGAATTAAATAGAAAAGGCACAATGCCGACTTAAGTACAAGAAGACTGACTCTTCCTACTGTCTATGTTTTGAACCATTCCTGTGACACTAGTTATAGATTCCGATGCTTCACTTCAGGTTTACTGTATCCCTCTGACCTTATTGACGATGAAACACAGAAATTGCATCGGAATTAAATACAAATGGCACAATGCCGACTTAAATACAAGAAGACTGACTCTTCCCACTGTCTATGTTTAAACCATTACTGTGACACTAGTTATAGATTCCGATGCTTCACTTCAGGTTTACTGTATACCTTGGACCTTCTTAATAACGATGAAACACAGAAATTGCATCGGAATTAAATACAATAGGCACAATGCCGACTTAAGTACAAGAAGACTGACTCTTCTTACTGACTATGTTTTGAACCATTCCTGTGACACTAGTTGTAGATACCGGTGCTTCACTTCAGGTTTACTGTATCCCTTGGACCTTCTTAATAACGATGAAACACAGAAATTGCATCGGAATTAAATACTAAAGGCACAATGCCGAATTAAGTACAAGAAGACTGTCTCTTCATACTGTCGATGTTTTGAACCATTCCTGTGACACTAGTTATAGATTACGGTGCTTCACTTCAGGTTTACTGTATCCCTTGGACCTTCTTATTGACGATGAAACACAGAAATTGCATCGGAAATAAATACAAAAGCCAAAATGCCGACTTAAGTACAAGAAGACTGACCCTTCCTACTGTCTATGTTTTAAACCATTCCTGTGAAACTAGTTATAGATTCTGATGTTTCGCTTCAGGTTTACTGTATCCCTCTGTCCTTCTTATTGACGATGGAACACAGAAATTTCATCGGAATTAAATACAAAAGGCACAATGCCGACTTAAGTACAAGAAGACTGACTCTTCCCAATGTCTATGTTTTGAACCACTCCTGTGACACTAGTTATAGATTCCGATGCTTCACTTCAGGTATACTGTATCCCACTGACCTTCTTATTGACGATGAAGCACAGAAATTGCATCGGAATTAAATACAAAAGGCACAATGCCAACTTAAATACAAGAAGACTGACTCTTCCCACTGTCTATGTTTTGACCCATTCTTGAGACACTAGTTATAGATTCCGATGCTTGACTTTAGGTTTACTGTATCCCTTGGACCTTCTTATTGACAATGAAACACAGAAATTGCATCGGAATTAAATAAAAACGGCACAATGCCGACTTAAGTACAGGAAGACTGACTCATCTTACTGTCTATGTTTTGAACCATTCTCGTGACACTAGTTACAGATTCCGATGCTTCACTCCAGGTTTACTGTATCCCTTGGACCTTCTTATTGACGATAAAACACAGAAATTGCATCGGAATTAAATACAAAAGGCACAATGCCAACTTAAGTACAGGAAGACTGACTCCTCTTACTGACTATGTTTTGACCCATTCCTGTGACACTAGTTATAGATTCCGTTGCTTCACTTCCGGTTTACTGTATCCCTTGGACCTTCTTATTGACGATGAAACGCAAAAATTGCATCGGATTTAAATACAAAAGGCACAATGCCGACTTAAGTACAAGAAGAATGACTCTTCTTACTGTCTATGTTTTGAACCATCCCTGTATCACTAGTTATAGATTCCGATGCTTCACTTCAGGTTTACTGTATCCCTCAGACCTTCATATTGACGATGAAACACAGAAATTGCATCAGAATTAAATACTAATGGCACAATGCCGAATTATGTACAAGAAGACTGACTCTTCTTACTGTGGATGTTTTGAACCATTCCTGTGACACTAGTTATAGATTCTGATGCTTCACTCCAGGTTTACTGTATCCCTTGGACCTTCTTATTGACGATGAAACACAGAAATTGCATCGGAATTAAATAAAAAAGGCACAATGCCAACTTAAATACAAGAAGACTGACTCTTCCCACTGTCTATGTTTTGAACCATTCCTGTGACACTAGTTATAGATTCCGATGCTTCACTCCAGGTTTACTATATCCCTTGGCCCTTCTTATTGACGATGAAACACAGAAATTGCATCGGAATTAAATACAAAAGGCACAATGCCGACTTAAGTACAAGAAGACTGACTCTTCTTACTGTCTATGTTTTGAACCATTCCTGTGACACTAGTTATAGATTCCGATGCTTCACTCCAGGTTTACTATATCCCTTGGAACTTCTTATTGACGATGGAACACAGAGATTTCATCGGAATTAAATACAAAAGGCACAATGCCGACTTAAGTACAAGAAGACTGACTCTTCCCACTGTCTATGCTTTGAACCACTCCTGTGACACTAGTTATAGATTCCGATGCTTCACTTCAGGTTTACTGTATACCTTGGACCTTCTTAATAACGAAGAAACACAGAAATTGCATCGGAATTAAATACTAAAGGCACAATGCCGAATTAAGTACAAGAAGACTGACTCTTCATACTGTCTTTGTTTTGAACCATTCCTGTGACACTAGTTATAGATTCCGATGCTTCACTTCAGGTATACTGTATCCCACTGACCTTCTTATTGACGATGAATCACAGAAATTGCATCGGAATTAAATACAAAAGGCACAATGCCAACTTAAATACAAGAAGACTGACTCTTCCCACTGTCTATGTTTTGAACCATTCCTGTGACACTAGTTATAGATTCCGATGCTTCACTCCAGGTTTACTATATCCCTTGGACCTTCTTATTGACGATGAAACACAGAAATTGCATCGGAATTAAATACAAAAGGCACAATGCCGACTTAAGTACAAGAAGACTGACTCTTCTTACTGTCTATGTTTTGAACCATTCCTGTGACACTAGTTATAGATTCCGATGCTTCACTCCAGGTTTACTATATCCCTTGGAACTTCTTATTGACGATGGAACACAGAAATTTCATCGGAATTAAATACAAAAGGCACAATGCCGACTTAAGTACAAGAAGACTGACTCTTCCCACTGTCTATGCTTTGAACCACTCCTGTGACACTAGTTATAGATTCCGATGGTTCACTTCAGGTTTACTGTATCCCTCTGACCTTCTTATTGAGGATGAAACACAGAAATTGCATCGGAATTAAATACGTAAGGCACAATGCCGACTTCAATTCAAGAAGACTGACTCTTCCCACTGTCTATGTTTTGAACCATTCCTGTGACACTAGTTATAGATTCCGATGCTACACTTCATGCTTACTGTATCCCTGGGACCTTCTTAATAACGATGAGACACAGAAATTGCATCGGTATTAAATACAAAATGCACAATGCCGACTTTAGTACAAGAAGACTGACTCTTCTTACTGACTATGTTTTGAACCATTCCTGTGACAATAGTTATAGACTCTGATGCTTCACTTCAGGTTTACTGTATCCCTTGGACCTTCTTATTGAAGATGAAACACAGAAATTGCATCAGAATTAAATACAAAAGGCACAATGCCGAATTAAGTACAAGAAGACTGGCTCTTCTTACTGTCTATGTTTTGAACCATTTCTGTGACACTAGTTATAGATTCCGATGCTTGACTTTAGGTTTACTGTATCCCTTGGACCTTCTTATTGACAATGAAACACAGAAATTGCATCGGAATTAAATAAAAACGGCACAATGCCGACTTAAGTACAGGAAGACTGACTCATCTTACTGTCTATGTTTTGAACCATTCCCGTGACACTAGTTTCAGATTCCGATGCTTCACTCCAGGTTTACTGTATCCCTTGGACCTTCTTATTGACGATGAAACACAGAAATTGCATCGGAATTGAATAAAAACGGCACAATGGCGACCTAAGTACAAGAAGACTGACTCTTCTTACTGTCTATGTTTTGAACCATTCCTGTGACACTAGTTATAGATTCCGGTGCTTCACTTCAGGTTTACTGTATCCCTTGGACCTTCTTATTGACGACGAAACACAGAAATTGCATCGGAATTAAATAGAAAAGGCACAATGCCGACTTAAGTACAAGAAGACTGACTCTTCCTACTGTCTTTGTTTTGAACCATTCCTGTGACACTAGTTATAGATTCCGATGCTTCACTTCAGGTATACTGTATCCCACTGACCTTCTTATTGACGATGAAACACAGAAATTGCATCGGAATTAAATACAAAAGGCACAATGCCAACTTAAATACAAAAAGACTGACTCTTCCCACTGTCTATGTTTTGAACCATTCCAGTGACACTAGTTATAGATTCCGATGCTTCACTCCAGGTTTACTATATCCCTTGGACCTTCTTATTGACGATGAAACACAGAAATTGCATCGGAATTAAATACAAAAGGCACAATGCCGACTTAAGTACAAGAAGACTGACTCTTCTTACTGTCTATGTTTTGAACCATTCCTGTGACACTAGTTATAGATTCCGATATTTCACTCCAGGTTTACTATATCCCTTGGACCTTCTTATTGACGATGGAACACAGAAATGTCCTCGGAATTAAATACAAGAGGCACAATGCCGACTTAAGTACAAGAAGACTGACTCTTCCCACTGTCTATGCTTTGAACCACTCCTGTGACACTAGTTATAGATTCCGATGCTTCACTTCAGGTTTACTGTATCCCTCTGACCTTCTTATCGACGATGAAACACAGAAATTGCATCGGAATTAAATACATAAGGCACAATGCCGACTTCAATTCAAGAAGACTGACTCTTCCCACTGTCTATGTTTTGAACCATTCCTGTGACACTAGTTATAGATTACGATGCTACACTTCATGTTTACTGTATCCCTTGGACCTTCTTAATAACGATGAGACACAGAAATTGCATCGGTATTAAATACAAAATGCACAATGCCGACTTTAGTACAAGAAGACTGACTCTTCTTACTGACTATGTTTTGAACCATTCCTGTGACACTAGTTATAGACTCTGATGCTTCACTTCAGGTTTACTGTATCCCTTGGACCTTCTTATTGAAGATGAAACACAGAAATTGCATGGGAATTAAATACAAAAGCCACAATGCCGAATTAAGTACAAGAAGACTGGCTCTTCTTACTGTCTATGTTTTGAACCATTTCTGTGACACTAGTTATAGATTCCGATGCTTGACTTTAGGTTTACTGTATCCCTTGGACCTTCTTATTGACGATGAAACGCAAAAATTGCATCGGAATTAAATACAAAAGGCACAATGCCGACTTAAGTACAAGAAGAATGACTGTTCTTACTGTCTATGTTTTGAACCATCCCTGTATCACTAGTTATAGACTCCGATGCTTCACTTCAGGTTTACTGTATCCCTCAGACCTTCTTATTGACGATGAAACACAGAAATTGCATCAGAATTAAATACTAAAGGCACAATGCCGAATTATGTACAAGAAGACTGACTCTTCTTACTGTGGATGTTTTGAACCATTCCTGTGACACTAGTTATAGATTCTGATGCTTCACTCCAGGTTTACTGTATCCCTTGGACCGTCTTATTGACGATGAAACACAGAAATTGCATCGGAATTAAATAGAAAAGGCACAATGCCGACTTAAGTACAAGAAAACTGACTCTTCCTACTGTCTATGTTTTGAACCCTTCCTGTGACACTAGTTATAGATTCCGATGCTTCACTTCAGGTTTACTGTATCCCTCTGACCTTCTTATTGACGATGAAACACAGAAATTGCATCGGAATTAAATACAAAAGGCACAATGCCGAATTAAGTACAAGAAGTCTGGCTCTTCTTACTGTCTATGTTTTGAACCATTACTGTGACACTAGTTATAGATTCCGATGCTTGACTTTAGGTTTACTGTATCCCTTGGACCTTCTTATTGACATTGAAACACAGAAATTGCAATCATAATTAAATAAAAACGGCACAATGCCGACTTAAGTACAGGAAGACTGACTCATCTTACTGTCTGTGTTTTGAACCATTCCCGTGACACTAGTTACAGATTCCGATGCTTCACTCCAGGTTTACTGTATCCCTTGGACCTTCCTATTGACGATGAAACACAGAAATTGCATCGGAATTAAATACAAAAGGCACAATGCCGACCTGAGTACAAGAATACTGACTCTTCTTACTGTCTATGTTTTGAACCGTCCCTGTGACGCTAGTTATAGATTCCGTTGCTTCACGCCAGGTTTACTGTATCCCTTGGACCTCCTTATTGACGATGAAACACAGAAATCGCATCGGAATTAAATACAAAAGTAACAATGCCCACTTAGGTACAAGAAGACTGACTCTTCTTACTGACTATGTTTTGAACCATTCCTGTGACACTAGTTGTAGATACCGGTGCTACACTTCAGGTTTACTGTATCCCTTGGACCTTCTTAATAACGATGAAACACAGGAATTGCATCGGAATTAAATAGAAAAGGCACAATGCCGACTTAAATACAAGAAGACTGACTCTTCCCACTGTCTATGTTTTGAACCATGCCTGTGACACTAGTTATAGATTCCGATGCTTCACTTCAGGTTTACTGTATCCCTTCGACCTTCTTAATAACGATGAAACACAGAAATTGCATCGGAAATAAATACAAAAGCCAAAATGCCGACTTAAGTACAAGAAGACTGACTCTTCCTACTGTCTATGTTTTAAACCATTCCTGTGTAACTAGTTATAGATTCTGATGTTTCGCTTCAGGTTTACTGTATCCCTCTGTCCTTCTTATTGACGATGGAACACAGAAATTTCATCGGAATTAAATACAAAAGGCACAATGCCGACTTAAGTACAAGAAGACTGACTCTTCCCACTGTCTATGTTTTGAACCACTCCTGTGACACTAGTTATAGATTCCGATGCTTCACTTCAGGTTTACTGTATCCCTTGGTCCTACTTATTGACGATGAAACACAGAAATTGCATCGGAATTAAATACAAAAGGCACATTGCCGACTTAAGTGCAAGAAGACTGACTGTTCTTACTGACTATGTTTTGAACCATTCCTGTGACACTAGTTATAGACTCCGATGCTTCACTTCGGATTTACTGTATCCCTCTGACGTTCTTATTCACGATGAAACACAAAAACTGCGTCGGAATTAAATACAAAAGCCACAATGCCGAATTAAGTACAAGAAGACTGGTTCTTCTTACTGTCTATGTTTTGAACCATTCCTGTGACACTAGTTATAGATTCCGATGCTTCACTTTAGATTTACTGTATCCCTTGGACCCTCTTATTGACAATGAAACACAGAAATTTCATCGGAATTAAATAAAAAAGCACAATGCCGACTTAAGTACAGGAAGACTAACTCATCTTACTGTCTATGTTTTGAACCATTCCTGTGACACTAGTTACAGATTCCGATGCTTCACTCCAGGTTTGCTGTATCCCTTGGACCTTCTTATTGACGATGAAACACAGAAATTGCATCGGAATTAAATACAAAAGGCACAATGCCGACTTAAGTACAAGAAGACTGACTCTTCTTACTGACTATGCTTTGAACCATACCTATGACTCTAGTTATAGATTCCGATGCTTCACTTCATGTTTACTGTATCCCTTGGACCTTCTTATTGACGATGAAACACAGCAATTGCATCGGAATTAAATAGAAAAGGCACAATGCCAACTTAAGTACAAGAAGACTGACTCTTCCTACTGTCTATGTTTTGAACCATTCCTGTGACACTAGTTATAGATTTCGATGCTTCACATCAGGTTTACTGTATCCCTTGGACCTTCTTATTGACGATGAAACACAGAATATGCATCGGAATTAAATAGAAAAGGCACCATGCCGACTTTAGTACAAGAAGACTGACTCTTCTTACTGACAATGTTTGATTCATTCCTGTGACACTAGTTATAGATTCCGATGCTTCACTCCAGGTTTGCTGTATCCCTTGGACCTTTTTATTGACGATGAAACACAGAAATTGCATCAGAATTAAATACAAAAGGCACAATGCCGACTTAAGTACAAGAATACTGACTCTTCTTACTGTCAATGTTTTGAACCATCCCTGTGTCACTAGATATAGATTCCGATGCTTCACTCCAGGTTTACTGTATCCCTTTGACCTTCTTATTGACGATGAAACACAGAAATTGCATCGGAATTAAATACAAAAGGCACAATGCCGACTTAAGTACAAGAAGACTGACTCATCTTACTGACTATGTTTTGAACCATTCCTGTGACACTAGTTACAGACTCCGATGCTTCACTTCAGGTTTACGATATCCTTCTGACCTTCTTATTGACGATGGAACACTGAAATTGCATCGGAATTAAATACAAAAGGCACAATGCCGACTTATGTACAAGAAGACTGACTCTTCTTACTGTCTATGTTTTGAACCATTCCTGTGACACTAGTTATAGATTTCGATGCTTCACTTCTGGTTTACTGCATCCCTTGGACCTTCTTATTGACGATGAAACACAGAAATTGCATCGGAATGAAATAGAAAAGTCACAATGCCCTCTTTAGTACAAGATGACTGACTCTTCTTACTGACTATGTTTTGATTCATTTCTGTGACACTAGTTATAGATTCCGATGCTTCACTCCAGGTTTACTGTATCCCTTGGACCTTCTTATTGAAGATGAAATACAGAAATTGGGTCGGAATTAAATACAAAAGGCACAATGCCGACTTAAGTACAAGAAGACTGACTCTTCTTACTGACTATGTTTTGAACCATTCCTGTGACACTAGTTATAGATTTCGATGCTTCACTCCAGGTTTACTGTATCCCTTGGACCTCCTTATTGACGATGAACCACAGAAATTGCATTGGAATTAAATACAAAAGGCACAATGCCGACTTAAGTACAAGAAGACTGACTCTTCTTACTGACGACGTTTTGAACCATTCCTGTGACACTAGTTATAGATTCCGATGCTTCACTTCAGGTTTACTGTATCCCTCTGACCTTCTTATTGACGATGGAACACAGAAATTGCATCGGAATTAAATACAAAAGTCACAATGCCGACTTAAATACAAGAAGACTGACTCCTCTTCTCTCTAAGTTTTGAACCATTCCTGTGACGCTAGTTATAGATTTGGATGCTTCACTTCAGGTTTATTGTATCCCTTGGACCTTCTTATTGACGATGAAACACAGAAACCGCATCGGAATTAAATAAAAAAGGCACAATGCCGACGTAAGTACAAGAAGACTTACTCATCTTACAGTCTATGATTTGAACCATTCCTGTGACACTAGTTACAGATTCCGATGCTTCACTCCAGGTTTCCTGTGTCCCTTGGACCTTCTTATTGACGATGAAACACAGAAATTGCATCGGAATTAAATACAAATGGCACAATGCCAACTTAAGTACAGGAAGACTGACTCTTCTTACTGACTATGTTTTGACCCATTCCTGTGACACTAGTTATAGATTCCGTTGCTTCACTTCCGGTTTACTGTATCCCTTGGACCTTCTTATTGACGATGAAACGCTAAAATTGCATCGGAATTAAATACAAAAGGCACAATGCCGACTTAAGTACAAGAAGAATGACTCTTCTTACTGTCTATGTTTTGAACCATCCCTGTATCACTAGTTATAGATTCCGATGCTTCACTTCAGGTTTACTGTATCCCTCAGACCTTCTTATTGACGATGAAACACAGAAATTGCATCAGAATTAAATACTAAAGGCACAATGCCGAATTATGTACAAGAAGACTGACTCTTCTTACTGTGGATGTTTTGAACCATTCCTGTGACACTAGTTATAGATTCCGATGCTTCACTCCAGGTTTACTGTATCCCTTGGACCTTCTTATTGACATTGAAACACAGAAATTGCATCGGAATTAAATAAAAACGGCACAATGCCGACTTAAGTACAGGAAGACTGACTCATCTTACTGTCTATGTTTTGAACCATTCCCGTGACACTAGTTACAGATTCCGATGCTTCACTCCAGGTTTACTGTATCCCTTGGACCTTCCTATTGACGATGAAACACAGAAATTGCATCGGAATTAAATACAAGAGGCACAATGCCGACCTAAGTACAAGAATACTGACTCTTCTTACTGTCTATGATTTGAACCGTCCCTGTGACGCTAGTTATAGATTCCGATGCTTCACGCCAGGTTTACTGTATCCCTTGGACCTCCTTATTGACGATGAAACACAGAAATCGCATCGGAATTAAGTACAAAAGTAACCATGCCCACTTAAGTACAAGAAGACTGACTCTTCTTACTGACTATGATTTGAACCATTCCTGTGACACTAGTTGTAGATACCGGTGCTACACTTCAGGTTTACTGTATCCCTTGGACCTTCTTAATAACGATGAAACACAGGAATTGCATCGGAATTAAATACTAAAGGCACAATGCCGTATTAAGTACAAGAAGACTGACTCTTCATACTGTCGATGTCTTGAATCATTCCTGTGACACTAGTTATAGATTCCGATGCTTCACTCCAGGTTTACTGTATCCCTTGGACCTTCTTATTGACGATGAGACACAGAAATGGCATCGGAATTAAATAAAAAGGCACAACGCCGACTTAAATACAAGAAGACTGACTCTTCTCACTGTCTATGCTTTGAACCATTCCTGTGACACTAGTTATAGATTCCGATGCTTCACTTCAGGTTTACTGTATCCCTTGGACCTTCTTAATAACCATGAAACACAGAAATTGCATCGGAATTAAATAAAACAGGCACAATGCCGACATAAGTACAAGAAGACTGACTCTTCTTACTGTCTATGTTTTGAACCATTCCTGTGACACTAGTTATAGATTTCGATGCTTCACTCCAGGTTTACTATATCCCTTGGACCTTCTTATTGACGATGAAACACAGAAATTGCATCGGAATTAAATAGAAAAGGCACAATGCCGACTTAAGTAAAAGAAGACTGACTGTTCCTACTGTCTATGTTTTGAACCATTCCTGTGACACTAGTTATAGATTCCGATGCTTCACTTCAGGTTTACTGTATCCCTCTGACCTTATTGACGATGAAACACAGAAATTGCATCGGAATTAAATACAAAAGGCACAATGCCGACTTAAATACAAGAAGACTGACTCTTCCCACTGTCTATGTTTTGAACCATTCCTGTGACACTAGTTATAGATTCCGATGCTTCACTTCAGGTTTACTGTATCCCTTCGACCTTCTTAATAACGATGAAACACAGAAATTGCATCGGAATTAAATACAAAAGGCACAATGCCGACTTAAGTACAAGAAGACTGACTCGTCTTACTGACTATGTTTCGAACCATTTCTGAGACACTAGTTGTAGATACCGGTACTTCACTTCAGGTTTACTGTATCCCTTGGACCTTCTTAATAACGATGAAACACAGAAATTGCATCGGAATTAAATACTAAAGGCACAATGCCGAATTAAGTACAAGAAGACTGACTCTTCATACTGTCGATGTTTTGAACCATTCCTGTGACACTAGTTATAGATTCCGGTGCTTCACTTCAGGTTTACTGTATCCCTTCGACCTTCTTAATAACGATGAAACACAGAAATTGCATCGGAATTAAATACAAAAGGCACAATGGCGACCTAAGTACAAGAAGACTGACTCTTCTTACTGTATATGTTTTGAACCATTCCTGTGACACTAGTTATAGATTCCGGTGCTTCACTTCAGGTTTACTGTATCCCTTGGACCTTCTTAAAGACGAAACACAGAAATTGCATCGGAATTAAATAGAAAAGGCACAATGCCGACTTAAGTACAAGAAGACTGACTCTTCCTACTGTCTTTGTTTTGAACCATTCCTGTGACACTAGTTATAGATTCCGATGCTTCACTTCAGGTATACTGTATCCCACTGACCTTCTTATTGACGATGAAACACAGAATTTGCATCGGAATTAAATACAAAAGGCACAATGCCAACTTAAATACAAGAAGACTGACTCTTCCCACTGTCTATGTTTTGAACCATTCCTGTGACACTAGTTATAGATTCCGATGCTTCACTCCAGGTTTACTATATCCCTTGGACCTTCGTATTGACGACGAAACACAGAAATTGCATCGGAAATAAATACAAAAGCCAAAATGCCGACTTAAGTACAAGAAGACTGACTCTTCCTACTGTCAATGTTTTAAACCATTCCTGTGTAACTAGTTATAGATTCTGATGTTTCGCTTCAGGTTTACTGTATCCCTCTGTCCTTCTTATTGACGATGGAACACAGAAATTTCATCGGAATTAAATACAAAAGGCACAATGCCGACTTAAGTACAAGAAGACTGACTCTTCCCACTGTCTATGTTTTGAACCACTCCTGTGACACTAGTTATAGACTCCGATGCTTCACTTCAGATTTACTGTATCCCTCTGACGTTCTTATTCACGATGAAACACAAAAACTGCGTCGGAATTAAATACAAAAGCCACAATGCCGAATTAAGTACAAGAAGACTGACTCTTCTTACTGTCTATGTTTTGAACCATTCCTGTGACACTAGTTATAGATTCCGATGCTTCACTTTAGATTTACTGTATCCCTTGCACCTCCTTATTGACAATGAAACACAGAAATTGCATCGGAATTAAATAAAAAAGCACAATGCCGACTTAAGTACAGGAAGACTAACTCATCTTACTGTCTATGTTTTGAACCATTCCTGTGACACTAGTTACAGATTCCGATGCTTCACTCCAGGCTTGCTGTATCCCTTGGACCTTCTTATTGACGATGAAACACAGAAATTGCATCGGAATTAAATACAAAAGGCACAATGCCGACTTAAGTACAAGAAGACTGACTCTTCTTACTGACTATGCTTTGAACCATACCTATGACTCTAGTTATAGATTCCGATGCTTCACTTCAGGTTTACTGTATCCCTTGGACCTTCTTATTGACGATGAAACACAGCAATTGCATCGGAATTAAATAGAAAAGGCACAATGCCGACTTAAGTACAAGAAGACTGACTCTTCCTACTGTCTATGTTTTGAACCATTCCTGTGACACTAGTTATAGATTCCGATGCTTCACTCCAGGTTTACTGTATCCCTCTACCCTTCTTATTGACGATGAAACACAGATATTGCAACGGAATTAAATACAAATGGTACAATGCCGACTTAGGTACAAGAAGACTGACTCTTCTTCTGTCTATGTTTTGATCCATTCCTGTGACACTAGTTATAGATTTCGATGCTTCACTCAAGGTTTGCTTTATCCCTTGGACCTTCTTATTGACGATGAAACACAGAAATAGCATCAGAATTAAATACAAAAGGCACAATGCCGACTTAAGTACAAGAATACTGACTCTTCTTACTGTCAATGTTTTGAACCATCCCTGTGTCACTAGATATAGATTCCGATGCTTCACTCCAAGTTTACTGTATCCCTTGGACCTTCTTATTGACGATGAAACACAGAAATTGCATCGGAATTAAATACAAAAGGCACAATGCCGACTTAAGTACAAGAAGACTGACTCTTCTTACTGACGACGTTTTGAACCATTCCTGTGACGCTAGTTATAGATTTCGATGCTTCGCTTCAGGTTTACTGTATCCCTTGGACCTTCTTATTGACGATGAAACACAGAAACCGCATCGGAATGAAATAAAAAAGGCACAATGCCGACGTAAGTACAAGAAGACTTACTCATCTTACAGTCTATGATTTGAACCATTCCTGTGACACTAGTTACAGATTCCGATGCTTCACTCCAGGTTTCCTGTATCCCTCTGACCTTCTTATTGACGATGAAACACAGAAATCGCATCGGAATTAAATAGAAAAAAGCACAATGCCGACTTAAGTACAAGAAGACTGACTCTACCTACTCTCTATATTTGAACCATTCCTGTGACCCTAATTATAGATTCCGATGCTTCACTTCAGGTTTACTGTATCCCTCTGACCTTCTTATTGACGATGAAACACAGAAATTGCATCGGGTTTTCATACAAAATGCACAATGCCGACTTAAGTACGTGTAGACTGACTTTTCCTACTATCTATGTTTTGAACCATTCCTGTGACACTAGTTATAGATTCCGACGGTTCATTTCAGGTTTACTGTATCCCTTGGACCTTCTTATTGATGATGAAACACAGAAATTGCATCGGAATTGAATACAAAAGGCACAATGCCGAATTAAGTACAAGAAGACTGACTCTAAGAACTGTCTATGTTTTGAACCATTCCTGTGACACTGGTTATAGATTCCGATGCTTCACTTCAGGTTTACTGTATCCCTCTGACCTTCTTATTGACGATGAAACACAGAAATTGCATCGGAATTAAATACAAAAACACAATGCCGACTTAAGTACAGGAAGACTGACTCTTCTTACTGACTATGTTTTGAACCTTTCTTTTGACACTAGTTATAGATTCCGATGCTTCACTTCAGGTTTACTGTATCCCTCTTACCTTATTATTGACGATGGAACACAGAAATTGCATCGGAATTAAATACAAAAGGCACAATGCCGAATTAGGTACAAGAAGACTGACTCTTCTTACTGACTATGCTTTGAACCATTCCTGTGACACTAGTTATAGATTCCGATGCCTCACTTCAGGTTTACTGTATTTCTTGGACCTTCATATTGACGATGAAACACAGCAATTGCATCGGAATTAAATAGAAAAGGCACAATGCCGACTTAAGTACAAGAATATTGACTCATCTTACTGTCTATGTTTTCAACCGTCCCTGTGACACTGGTTATAGATTCCGATGCTTCACTCCAGGTTTACTGTATCCCTTGGACATTCTTATTGACGATGAAACACAGAAATTGCATCGGAATTAAGTACAAAAGGCACAATGCCGACTTAAGTACAAGAAGACTGACTCTTCTTACTGACTATATTTTGGACCATTCCTGTGACACTAGTTATAGATTCCGATGCTTCACTTCAGGTTTACTGTATCCCTCTGACCTTCTTATTGACGACGAAACACAGAAATTGCATCGGAATCAAATACAAAAGGCACAATGCCGAATTGAGTACAAGAAGACTGACTCTTCTTACTGTCTATGTTTTGAACCATTCCTGTGACACTAGTTATAGACTCCGATGCTTCACTTCAGGTTTACTGTACCCCTCTGACCTTCTTATTGACGATGAAACACAGAAATTCCATCGGAATTAAATACAAAAGGCACAATACCGACTTTCGTACAAGAAGACGGACTCTTCTTACTGTCTATGATTTGAACCATTCCTGTGACACTAGTTATAGACTCCAATGCTTCACTCCAGGTTTACTGTATCCCTTGGACCTTCTTATTGGCGATGAAACACAGCAATTGCTTCGGAATTAAATACAAAAGGCACAATGCCGACTTAAGTACAAGAAGACTGACTCTTCTTACTGTCTATGTTTTGAACCATCCCTGTGACACTAGTTATCGATTCCGAAGCTTCACTTCAGGTTTACTGTATCCCTTGGTCGCTCTTATTGACGATGAAACACAGAAATTGCATCGGAATTAAATACAAAGGGCGCAATGCCGACTTAAGTACAAGAAGACTGACTCTCCTTACTGTCTATGTTTTGAACCATTCCTGTGACTGTAGTTATAGAATCAGATGCTTTACTTCAGGTTTACTGTATCCCTCTGACCTTCTTATTGACGATGAACACGAAAATTGCATCGGAATTAAATACAAAAGGCACAATGCCGACTTAAGTACAAGAAGACTGACTCTTCTTACTGTCTACGTTTTGAACTATTCCTGTGACACTAGGTATAGATTCCGATGCTTCAATTCAGGTCTACTGTATCCCTTTGACCTTCTTGTTGTTGTTGTTGTGGTCTTTAGTCCTGAGACTGGTTTGTTGCAGCTCTCCATGCCACTCTATCCTGTGCAAGCTTCTTCATCTCCCAGTACCTACTGCAACCTACATCCTTCTGAATCTGCTTAGTGTATTCATCTCTTGGTCTCTCTCTACGATTTTTACCCTCCTCGCTGCCCTCCAATGCTAAATTTGTGATCCCTTGATGCCTCAAAACATGTCCTACCAACCGATCCCTTCTTCTAGTCAAGTTGTGCCACAAACTTCTCTTCTCCCCAATCCTATTCAATACCTCCTCATTAGTTACGTGATCTACCCACCTTATCTTCAGCATTTTTCTGTAGCACCACATTTCGAAAGCTTCTATTATCTTCTTGTCCCAACTGGTTATCGTCCATGATTCACTTCCATACATGGCTACACTCCATACAAATACTTTCAGAAACGACTTCCTGACACTTAAATCTATACTCGATGTTAACAAATTTCTCTTCTTCAGAAACGATATCCTTGCCATTGCCAGTCTACATTTTATAACCTCTCTGCTTCGACCATCATCAGTTATTTTACTCCCTAAATAGCAAAACTCCTTTACTACTTTAAGTGTCTCATTTCCTAATCTAATCCCCTCAGCATCACCCGATTTAATTTGACTACATTCCATTATCCTCGTTTTGCTTTTGTTGATGTTCATCTTATATACTCCTTTCAAGACACTGTCCATTCCGTTCAACTGCTCTTCCAAGTCCTTTGCTGTCTCTGACAGAATTACAATGTCATCGGCGAACCTCAAAGTTTTTACTTCTTCTCCATGAATTTTAATACCTACTCCGAATTTTTCTTTTGTTTCTTTTACTGCTTGCTCAATATACAGATTGAACAACATCGGGGAGAAGCTACAACCCTGTCTCACTCCTTTCCCTTCTTATTGACGATGAAACACAGAAATTGCATCGGAATTAAATACAAAAGGCACAATACCGACTTACGTACAAGAAGACTGACTCTTCTTACTGTCTATGATTTGAACCATTCCTGTGACACTAGTTATAGACTCCAATGCTTCACTCCAGGTTTACTGTATCCCTTGGACCTTCTTATTGACGATGAAACACAGAAATTGCTTCGGAATTAAATACAAAAGGCACAATGCCGACTTAAGTACAAGAAGACTGACTCTTCCAACTGTCTATGTTTTGAACCATTCCTGTGACACTAGTTATAGATTCCGATGTTTCACTTCAGGTTTACTGTATCCCTCTGACCGTCTTATTGACGATGAAACACAGAAATTCCATCGGAATTAAATAGAAAAGGCACAATGCCGACTTAAGTACTAGAAGACCGACTCTTCCTACTGTGTATGTTTTGAACCATTCCTGTGACACTAGTTTTAGATTCCGATGCTTCACTTCAGGTTTACTGTATCCCTTGGACCTTCTTATTGACGATGAAATACAGAAATTGCATCGGAATTAAATACAAAAAGCACAATGCCGACTTAAGTCCAAGAATACTGACTCATCTTACTGTCTATGTTTGGAACCGTCCCTGTGACACTAGTTATAGATTCCGATGCTTCACTCCAGGTTTAATGTATCCCTTGGACCTGCTTGTTGACGATGAAACACAGAAATTGCATCGGAATTAAATACAAAAGGCACTATGCCGACTTAAGAACAAGAAGACTGACTCTTCTTACTGACTATGTTTTGAACCATTCCTGTGACACTAGTTATTGATTCCGATGCTTCACTTCTGGTTTACTGTATCCCTCTGACCTTCTTATTGACGATGAAACTCAGAAATTGCATCGGAATTAAATACAAAAGGCACAATGCCGAACTAAGTACTAGAAGACTGACTCTTCTTGCTGTCTATGTTTTGAACCATTCCTGTGACACTAGTTATAGACTCCGATACTTCACTCCAGGTTTACTGTATCCCTTGGACCTTCTTGTTGACGATGAAATACAGATATGGCATCGGAATTAAATACAAAAATCACAATGCCGACTTAAGTAAAAGAAGTCTGACTCTTCTTACTGTCTATGTTTTGCACCATTCCTGTGACACTAGTTACAGATTCCGATGCTTCACTCCAGGTTTACTGTATCCCTTGCATCTTCGTATTGACGATGAAACAAAGAAATTGCATCGGAATTAAATACAAAAGGCACAATGCTGACTTAAGTACAAGAAGACTGACTCTTCTTACTGTCTGTGTTTTGAACCATCCCTGTGACACTAGTTATCGATTCCGATGCTTCACTCCAGGTTTACTGTGTCCCTTGGACCTTCTTATTGACGATGAAACACTGAAATTGCATCGGACTTAAATACAATAGGCACAATGCCGACCTAAGTACAAGAAGACTGATACTTGCTACTGTCTATGTTTTGAACCATTCCTGTGACACTAGTTATAGATTCCGATACTTCACTTGAGGTTTACTGTATCCCTCTGACCTTCCTATTGACGATGAAACACAGAAATTGAATCCGAATTAAATACAAACGGCACAATGCCGACTTAAGTACAAGAAGACTGACTCTTCCTACTGTCTATGTTTTGAACCATTCCTGTGACACTAGTTATAGATTCCGATGCTTCACTCTAGGTTTACTGTGTCCCTTGGACCTTCTTATTGACGATGAACCACAGAAATTGCATCGGAATTAATTAGAAAAGGCACAATGCCGACTTAAGTACAAGAATATTGACTCATCTTACTGTCTATGTTTTGAACCGTCCCTGTGACACTAGTTCTAGATTCCGATGCTTCACTCCAGGTTTACTGTATCCCTTGGAATTTCTTATTGACGATGAATCACAGAAATTGCATCGGAATTAAGTACAAAAGGCACAATGCCGACTTAAGTACAAGATGACTG
Source organism: Schistocerca americana (assembly GCF_021461395.2). Classification (NCBI taxonomy): domain Eukaryota; kingdom Metazoa; phylum Arthropoda; class Insecta; order Orthoptera; family Acrididae; genus Schistocerca; species Schistocerca americana. The sequence goes on along the minus strand of NC_060127.1, from coordinate 229,995,052 downwards.
ACTCTTCTTACAGACTATATTTTCGACCATTCCTGTGACACTAGTTATAGATTCCGATGCTTCACTTCAGGTTTACTGTATCCTTCTGACCTTCTTATTGACGATGAAACACCGAAATTGCATCGGAATTAAATACAAAATCCACAATGCCGAATTGAGTACAAGAAGACTGACGCTTCTTAATGTCTATGTTTTGAACCATTCCTGTGACACTAATTATAAACTCCGATGCTTCACTCCAGGTTTACTGTATCCCTCTGACCTTCTTATTGACGATGAAACACAGAAATTGCATCGGAATTAAATACAACAGGCACAATGCCGACTAAAGTACATGTAGACTGACTTTTCCTACTGTCTATGTTTTGAACCATTCCTGTGACACTAGTTATAGATTCCGATGGTTCATTTCAGGTTTACTGTATCCCTCGGACCTTCTTATTGACGATGAAACACAGAAATGGCATCGGAATTAAATACAAAAGGCACAATGCCGACTTAAGTACAAGAAGACTGACTCTTCCAACTGTCTATGTTTTGAACCATTCCTGTGACACTAGTTATAGATTCCGATGCTTCACTTCAGGTTTACTGTATTCCTCTGACCGTCTTATTGACGATGAAACACAGAAATTTCATCTGAATTAAATAGAAACTGCACAATGTCGACTTAACTACAAGAAGACTGACTCTTCTTACTGACTATGCTTGGAACCATTCCTGTGACACTAGTTATAGATTCCGATAGTTAACTTCAGGATTACTGTATCCCTCTGACCTTCTTATTGACGATGAAACACAGAAATTGCATCGGAATTAAATACAATAGGCATAATGCCGACTTAAATACAAGAAGACTGACTCTTCTTACTGACTATGTTTTGAACCATTCCTGTGACACTAGTTACAGATTCCGATGCTTCACTTCAGGTTTACTGTATCCCTCTGACCTTCTTATTGACGATGAAACACAGAAATTGCATCGGAACTAAATACAAATGGAACAATGCCGACTTAAGTACAAGAAGAGTGACTTCTCTTACTCTCTATATATTGAACCATCCCTGTGACACTAGTTATAGATTCCGATGCTTCACTCCATTTTTACTGTATTCATTGGACCTTCTTATTGACGATGAAACACAGAAATTGCATCGGAATTAAATAGAAAACGCACAATGCCATCTTAAGTAGTAGAAGATTGACTCTTCTTACTGACTAAGTTAGTGAACCATTCCTGTGACACTAGTTATAGATTCCAATGCTTCACTTCAGGTTTACTGTATCCCTATGACCTTCTTATTGACGATGAAACACAGATATTGCATCGGCATTAAATACAAAAGGCACAATGCCGACTTAAGTACAAGAAGACTGACTCTACTTACTGTCTATGTTTGAACCATTCCTGTGACACTAGTTATAGATTCCGATGCTTCAATTCAGGTCTACTGTATCCCTTGGACCTTCTTATTGACGATGAAACACAGAAATTGCATCGGAATTAAATACAAAAGGCACAATGCCGACTTAAGTACAAGAAGGCTGACTCTTCTTACTGCCTATGTTTTGAACCATTCCTGTGACACTAGCTATAGATTTCGATGCTTCACTTCAGATTTACTGTATCCCTCTGACGTTCTTATTGACGATGAAACACAGAAATTGCATCGGAATCAAATACAAAAGGCACAATGCCGACTTAAGTACAAGAAGACTGACTCTTCTTACTGACTAAGTTAGTGAACCATTCCTGTGACACTAGTTATAGTTTCCAATGCTTCACTTCAGGTTTACTGTATCCCTTGGACCTTCTTATTGACTATGAAACACAGAAATTGCATCGGAATTAAATACAAAAGGCACAATACCGACTTAAGTACAAGAAGACTGACTCTTCTTACTGTCTATGTTTTGAACCATTCCTGTGATTCTAGTTATAGATTCCGATGCCTCACTTCAGGTTTACTGTATCTCTTGGACCTTCTTATTGACGATGAAACACAGAAATTGCATCGGAATTAAATAGAAAAGGCACAATGCCGACTTAAGTACAAGAAGACTGACTCTTCTTACTGTTTATGTTTTGAACCATTCCTGTGACACTAGTTATAGATTCCGATACTTCACTTGAGGTTTACTGTATCCCTCTGACCTTCCTATTGACGATGAAACACAGAAATTGAATCCGAATTAAATACAAAAGGCACAATGCCGACTTAAGGACAACAAGACTGACTCATCTTACTGACTATGTTTTGAACCATTCCTGTGACACTAGTAATAGATTCCGATGCTTCACTTCAGGTTAACTGTATCCCTTGAACCTTCTTATTGACGATGAAACACAGAAATCGCATCAAAATTAAACACAAAAGGCACAATGCCGACTTAAGTACAAAAAGACTGACTCTTCCTACTGTCAATGTTTTGAACCATTCCTGGGCACTAGTAATAGATTCAGATGCTTCACTTCAGGTTTACTGTATCCCTCTGACCTTCTTATTGACGATGAAACACAGAAATTGCATCGGAATTAAATACAAATGGCACAATGCCGACTTAAGTACATGAAGACTGACTCTTCTTAATGACTAAGTTTTTGAACCATTCCTGTGACACTAGTTATAGATTCCAATGCTTCACTTCAGGTTTACTGTATCCCTTGGACCTTCTTATTGACGATGAAACACAGAAATTGCATCGGAATTAAATACAAAAGGCACAATGCAGAATTAAGTACAAGGAGACTGAATCTTCTTACTGTCCATGTTTTTGAACCATTCCTGTGACACTAGTTATAGATTCCGATGCTTCACTCCAGGTTTACTGTATCCCTTGGACAGTCTTATAGACGATGAAACACAGAAATTGCATCGGAATTAAATACAAAAGGCACAAAGCCGGCTAAAGTACAAGAAGACTGACTCTTCTTACAGTCTACAATTTGAACCATTTCTGTGACACTAGTTATAGATTCCGATACTTCACTTGAGGTTTACTGTATCCCTCTGACCTTCCTATTGACGATATAACACAGAAATTGAATCCGAAATAAATACAAAAGGCACAATGTCGACTTAAGTACAAGAAGACTGACTCATCTTACTGTCTATATTTTGAACCATTCCAGTGACACTTGTTATAGATTCCGATTCTTCACTTCAGGTTTACTGTATACCTAGGACCTTCTTATTGACGATTAAACACAGAAATTGCAGAGGAATTAAATACAAAAAAGCACAATGCCGACTTAAGTACAAGAAGACTGACTCTTCTTACTGTCTATATTTTGAACCATTACTGTGACACTAGTTGTTGTGTCGGTATCTGGGCCGACGCCGTGAAGTTGAGATGGCTGAAAAGGCAAGCTAGACTAACGCTGTAGCCGATAGGGCACGCAAGGCTAACGCCGACGGGCGTGAAGTCTGGAACATGAGAACTTATAAATGAATAAGAAGAAAAGTATGTAGATGCTTATTACTTATCTTTTATTTAGTCCTTGGAATACATCTCTCTTGAATACTCGTAAGCTATAGGCACTGATACAAATGGCGCCTTGCTAGTTCGTAGCCATTAACTTAGCTGATGGCTATTCTGTCTCTCGGCTAATGAGAGAAAGGCTTCGTACATGTGGTCGGTAGCTAGGTTCTCGTACAACTGGGCGGTAGCTAGGTTCTCGTACAACTGGGCGGTAGCTAGGTTCTCGTACAACTGGGGCGAGTGCTCTCTCGTATCACGAGACCTGCCTTGGTGGTGGCGCTAGGTCTGCGATTACACAGTGGCGACACGCGGGTCCGACATGTACTAAATGGACCGCGGCCGATTTAAGCTACCACCTAGCAAGTGTGGTGTCTGGCGGTGACACCACACTAGTTATAGAATCCGATGCTTCACTCCAGGTTTACTGTATCCCTTGGACCTTCTTCTTGGCGATGAAACACAGAAATTGCATCGGAATTAAATACAAAAGGCACAATGCCGACTTAAGGACAAGAAGACTGACTCTTCTTACTGACTATGTTTTGAACCATTCCTGTGACACTAGTTATAGATTCCGATGCTTCACTTAAGGTTTACTGTATCCCTCTGACCTTCGTATTGACGATGAAACACAGATATTGCGACGGAATTAAATACAAAAGGCACAATGCCGACTTAAGTACAAGAAGACTGACTCTTCTTACTGTCTATGTTTTGAACCATTCCTGTGACACTAGTTATAGATTCCGATGCTTCAATTCAGGTCTACTGTATCCTTTGGACCTTCTTACTGACGATGAAACACTGAAATTGCATCGGAATCAAATACAAAAGGAACAATGCCGACATAAGTACAAGAAGACTGACTCTTCTAACTGACTATGTTTTGAACCACTCCTGTGCCACTAGTAATAGATTCCGTTGCTTCACTTCAGGTTTATTGTATCCCTTGGACCTTCATATTGACGATGAAACACAGAAATTGCATCGGAATTAAATAGAAAACGCACAATGCCATCTTAAGTACAAGAAGACTGACTCTTCTTACTGTCTATGTTTTGAACCATTCCTGTTACACTAGTTATAGATTCCTGTTGCTTCACTTCAGGTTTACTGTATCCCGAGGACATTCTCATTGAAGATGAAACACAGAAATTGCATCGGAATTAAATAGAAAATCATAATACTGACTTAAGTAAAAGAAGACTGACTCTTCTTACTGTCTATGTTTTGAACCATTCCTGTGACACTAGTAATAGATTCCGATGCTTCACTTCTGGTTTACTGTATCCCTTGGACCTTCTTATTGACGATGAAACACAGAAACTGCATCGGAACTAAATACAAAAGGCAAAATGCCGACGTAAGTACAAGAAGACTGACTCTTCTTACTGACTATGTTTGAACCATTCCTGTGACACTAGTTATAGATTCCGATACTTCAATTCAGGTTTGCTGTATCCCTCTGATATTCTTATTGACGATGAAACACAGAAATTGCATCGGAATTAAATACAAAAGGCACAATGCCGACTAAAGTTCAAGAAGACTGACTCTTCCAACAGTCTACGATTTGAACCATTCCTGTGACACTAGTTATGGATTCCGATGCTTCAATTCAGGTTTATTGTATCCCTCGGGCCTTCTTATTGACGATGAAACACAGATATTGCATCGGATTTATTAGAAAAGGCACAATGCCGACTTAAGTACAAGAAGACTGACTCTTCTTACTGTTTATGTTTTGAACCATTCCTGTGACACTAGTTATAGATTCCGATACTTCACTTGAGGGTTACTGTATCCCTTTGACCTTCCTATTGATGATGAAACACAGAAATTGAATCCGAAATAAATACAAAAGGCACAATGTCGACTTAAGTACAAGAAGACTAACTCATCTTACTGTCTATATTTTGAACCATTCCAGTGACACTAGTTATAGAATCCGATGCTTCACTTCAGGTTTACTGTATCCCTTGGACCTTCTTATTGACGATGAAACACAGAAACTGCATCGGAACTAAATACAAAAGGCAAAATGCCGACGTAAGTACAAGAAGACTGACTCTTCTTACTGACTATGTTTGAACCATTCCTGTGACACTAGTTATAGATTCCGATACTTCAATTCAGGTCTACTGTATCCCTTGGACCTTCTTATTGACGATGAAACACAGAAATTGCATCGGAATTAAATACAAAAGGCACAATGCCGACTTAAGTACAAGAAGACTGACTCATCTTACTGTCTAAGTTTAAAACCATTCCTGTGACACTAGTTACAGATTCCGATGCTTCACTTCAGGTCTACTGTATCCCTCTGACCTTCTTATTGACGATGAAACACAGAAATTGCACCGGAATTAAATACAAAAGGAACAATGCCGACTTAAGTACAAAAAGACTGACTCTTCTTACTGACTATGTTTTGAACCATTCCTGTGACACTAGTAATAGATTCCGATGCTTCACTTCAGGTTTACTGTATCCCTCGGACCTTCTTATTGACGATGAAACACAGAAATTGCATCGGAATTAAATACAAATGGCACAATGCCGACTTAAGTACAAGAAGACTGACTCTTCTTACTGACTAAGTTTTTGAACCATTCCTGTGACACTAGTTATAGATTCCGATGCTTCACTTCAGGTTTACAGTACCCCTCTGACCTTCTTATTGACGAGGAAACACAGAAATTGCTTCGGAATGAAATACAAAAGGAACAATACCGACTTAAGTACAAGAAGACTGACTCTTCCTACTGTCAATGTTTTGAACCATTCCTGTGACCCTAGTTATAGAATCCGATGCTTCACTCCAGGTTTACTGTATCCCTTGGACCGTCTTATTGACGATGAAACACAGAAATTCCATCGGATTTAATAGAAAAGGCACAATGCCGACTTAAGTACAAGAAGACTGACTCTTCTTACTGTTTATGTTTTGAACCATTCCTGTGACACTAGTTATAGATTCCGATACTTCACTTGAGGTTTACTGTATCCCTCTGACCTTCCTATTGACGATGAAACACAGAAATTGAATCCGAATTAAATACAAAAGGCACAATGCCGACTTAAGTACAAGAAGACTGACTCATCTTACTGTCTAAATTTTGAACCATTCCTGTGACACTAGTTATAGATTCCGATACTTCACTTGAGGCTTACTGTATCCTTCTGACCTTCCTATTGACGATGAAACACAGAAATTGAATCCGAAATAAATACAAAAGGCACAATGCCGACATAAGTACAAGAAGACTGACTCTTCTTACAGTCTACGTTTTGAACCATTCCTGTGACACTAATTATAGATTCCGGTGCTTCACTCCAGGTTTACTGTATCCCTTGGACCTTCTTATTGACGATCAAACACAGAAATTGCAACAGAATTAAATAGAAAAGGCACAATGCCGACTTAAGTACAAGAAGACTGACTCTTCTTACTGACTATGCTTTGAACCATTCCTGTGACACCAGTTATAGATTCCGATGCTTCACATCAGGTTTACTGTATCCCTCTGACCATCTTATTGACGATGAAACACAGAAATTGCATCGGAATTAAATACAATAGGCATAATGCCGACTTAAATACAAGAAGACTGACTCTTCTTACTGACTATGTTTTGAACCATTCCTGTGACACTAGTTACAGATTCCGATGCTTCACTTCAGGTTTACTGTATCCCTCTGACCTTCTTATTGACGATGAAACACAGAAATTGCATCGGAATTACATACAAAAGGCACAATGCCGACTTAAGTACAAGAAGACTGACTCTTCTTACTGTCTATGTATTGAACCATTCCTGTGACACTAGTTATAGATTCCGATGCTTCACTCCAGGTTTACTGTATCCCTTGGTCCTTCTTACTGACGATGAAACACAGCAATTGCATCGGAATTAAATACAAAAGACACAATGCCGACTTAAGTACAAGAATACTGACTCTTCTTACTGACTATGCTTTGAACCATTCCTGTGACACCAGTTATAGATTCCGATGCTTCACATCGGGTTTACTGTATCCCTCTGACCTTCTTATTGACGATGAAACACAAAAATTGCATCGGAATTAAATACAATAGGCACAATGCCGACCTAAATACAAGAAGACTAACTCTTCTTACTGACAATGCTTTGAACCATTCCTGTGACACTAGTTACAGATTCCGATGCTTCACTTCAGGTTTACTGTATCCCTCTGACCTTCTTATTGACGATGAAACACAGAAATTGCATCGGAATTAAATACAAAAGGCACAATACAGAATTAAGTACAAGAAGACTGACTCTTCTTACTGTCCATGTTATGAACCATTCCTGTGACACTAGTTATAGACTCCGATGCTTCACTCCAGGTTTACTGTATCCCTTGGACCTTCCTATTGACGATGAAACACAGAAATTGCATCGGAATTACATACAATAGGCACAATGCCGACTTAAATACTAGAAGACTGACTCTTCTTACTGACTATGTTTTGAACCATTCCTGTGACACTAGTTATAAATACCGATGCTTCACTTCAGGTTTACTGTATCCCTTGGACCTTCTTATTGACGATGAAACACAGAAATTGCATCGGAATTAAATACAAAAGGCACAATGCAGAATTAAGTACAAGAAGACTGACTCTTCTTACTGTCTATGTTTTGAACCATTCCGGTGACACTAGTTATAGATTCCGATCCTTCAATTCAGGTCTACTGTATCTCTTGGACCTTCTTACTGACGATGAAACACAGAAATTGCTTCGGAATTAAATACAAAAGGCACAATGCCGACTTAAGTACAAGAAGACCGACTCTTCTTACTGTCTATGTATTGGAACATCCCTGTGACACTAGTTATAGATTCCGATGCTTCACTCCAGGTTTACTGTATCCCTTGGAACTTCCTATTGACGATGAAACACAGAAATTGCATCGGAATTAAATACAAAAGACACAATGTCGACTTAAGTACAAGAAGACTGACTCTTCTTACTGACTATGCTTTGAACCATTCCTGTGACACCAGTTATAGATTCCGATGCTTCACATCGGGTTTACTGTATCCCTCTGACCTTCTTATTGACGATGAAACACAAAAATTGCATCGGAATTAAATACAATAGGCACAATGCCGACCTAAATACAAGAAGACTGACTCTTCTTACTGACTATGCTTTGAACCATTCCTGTGACACTAGTTACAGATTCCGATGCTTCACTTGAGGTTTACTGTATCCCTCTGACCTTCTTATTGACGATGAAACACAGAAATTGCATCGGAATTAAATACAAAAGCACAATGCCAACTTAAGTACAAGAAGACTGACTCTTCTCATTGTCTATGTCTTGAACAATTCCTGTGACACTAGTTATAGATTCCGTAGCTTCAATTCAGGTCTACTGTATCCCTTGGACCTTCTTATTGACGATGAAACACAGAGATTGCACCGGAATTAAATACGAAAGCACAATGCCAAATTAAGTACAAGAAGACTGACTCTTCTTACTGTCCATGTTATGAACCATTCCTGTGACACTAGTTATAGACTCCGATGCTTCACTCCAGGTTTACTGTATCCCTTGGACCCTCCTATTGACGATGAAACACAAAAATTGCATCGGAATTACATACAATAGGCACAATGCCGACTTAAATACTAGAAGACTGACTCTTCTTACTGACTATGTTTTGAACCATTCCTGTGACACTAGTTATAGATTCCGATGCTTCACTCCAGGTTTACTGTGTCCCTTGGACCATCTTATTGATGATGAATCAAAGAAATTGCATCGGAATTAAATACAAATGGCACAATGCCGACTGAAGTACAAGAAGACTGACTCTTCTTACTGTCTATGTATTGCAACATCCCTGTGACACTAGTTATAGATTCCGATTCTTCACTCCAGGTTTACTGTATCCCTTGGTCCTTCATATTGACGACGAAACACAGAAATTGCATCGGAATTAAATACAAAAGACACAATGTCGACTTAAGTACAAGAAGACTGACTCTTCTTACTGACTATGTTTTGAACCATTCCTGTGACACTAGTTATAAATACCAATGCTTCACTTCAGGTTTACTGTATCCCTTGGACCTTCTTATTGACGATGGAACACAGAAATTGCATCGGAATTAAATATAAAAGGCACAATGCAGAATTAAGTACAAGAAGACTGACTGTTCTTATTGACTATGTTTGAACCATTCCTGTGACACTAGTTGTAGATTCCGATGCTTCACTTCAGGTATACTGTATCCCTTGGACCTTCTTATTGACGATGAAACACAGAAATTGCATCGTAATTAAAAATAAAATGCACAATGCCGACTTAAGTACAAGAGGACTGACCCTTCTTACTGTCTATGTTTTGAACCATTCCTGTGACACTAGTTATAGATTACGACGCATCACTTCAGGTTTACTGTATCCCTTGGACCTTCTTATTGACGATGAAACACAGAAAAAGCATCGAAATTAAACACAAAAGGCACAATGGCGACTTAAGTACAAAAAGACTGACTCTTCTTACTCACTGTGATTTGAACCATTCCTGTGACACTAGTTATAGATTCCGATGCTTCACTTCAGGTTTACTGTATCCCTCTGATCTTCTTATTGACGATGAAACACAGAAATTGCATCGGAATTATATACAAAAGGCACAATGCCGACATAAGTACAAGAAGGCTGACTCTTCTTACTGTCTATGTTTTGAACCAATCCTGTGACACTAGTAATAGATTCCGATGCTTCACTTCAGGTTTACTGTATCCTTCTGACCTTCTTATTGACGATGAAACACAAAAATTGCATTGGAATTAAATACAAAAGGCACAATGCCGACTTAAGTACAAGAAGGCTGACTCTTCTTACTGTCTATGTTTTGAACCAATCCTGTGACACTAGTAATAGATTCCGATGCTTCACTTCAGGTTTACTGTATCCTTCTGACCTTCTTATTGACGAGGAAACACAGAAATTGCATTGGAATTAAATAGAAACGCCACAATGCCTATTTAAGTACAAGAACACTGACTCTTCTTACTTTCTATGTTTCGAACCATTCCTGTGAGACTAGTTATAGAATCCGATACTTCACGTCAGGTTTGCTGTATCCCTCTGATGTTCTTTTTGATGTTGAAACACAGAAATTGCATCGGAATTAAACACAAAATGCACAATGCCGGCTTAATTTCAAAAAGACTGACTCTTCTTACTGACTGTGCTTTGAACCATTCCTGTGACACTAGTTATAGATTCCGATGCTTCACTTCAGGTTTACTGTATCCCTCTGACCTTCTTATTGACGATGAAACACAGAAATTGCATCGGAATTAAATACAATAGGCACAATGCCGACTTAAGTACAAGAAGACTGACTCTTTTTACTGAACATGTTTACAACCATTCCTGTGACACTAGTTATAGATTCGGGTGCTTCACTTCAGGTTTACTGTATCCCTCTGACCTTCTTATTGACGATGAAACACAGAAATTACATCGGAATTAAATAGAAAAGGCACAATACCGACTTATGTACCAGACGACTGGCTTTTCTTACTGTCTATGTTTTGAACCATTCCTGTGACACTAGTTATAGATTCCGATGCTTCACTTCAGGTTTACTGTATCCCTTGGACCTTCTTATTGACGATGAAACACAAAAATTGCATCGGAACTAAATACAAAAGGCACAATGCCGACTTAAGTACAAGAAGACAGACTCTTCTTACTGACTATGTTTTGAACCATTCCTGAGACACTAGTTATTAATACCGATGCTTCACTTCAGGTTTACTGTATCCCTTGGACCTTCTTATTGACGATGAAACACAGAAATTGCATCGGAATTAAATACACAAGGCACAATGCCGACTTAAGGACAAGAGGTTGTCTCTTCTTATTGACTATGTTTTGAATCATTCCTGTGAAACTAGTTATAGCATCCGATGCTTCACTTCAGGTTTACTGTATCCCTTGGACCTTCTTATTGACGATGAAACACAGAAATTGCATCGGAATTAAATAGAAAAGGCACAATGCCGACTTAAGTACAAGAAGACTGACTCTTCTTACTGTTTATGCTTTGAACCATTCCTGTGACACTAGTTATAGATTCCGATACTTCACTTGAGGTTTACTGTATCCCTCTGACCTTCCTATTGACGATGAAACCGAGAAATTGAATCGGAATTAAATACGAAAGGCACAATGCCGACTTAAGTACAAGATGACTGACTCATCTTACTGTCTATATTTTGAACCATTCCAGTGACACTAGTTATAGATTCCGATGCTTCACTTCAGGTTTACTGTATACCTGGGACCTTCTTATTGACGATGAAACACAGAAATTGCATCGGAATTAAATACAGAAAAGCACAATGCCGGCTTAAGTACAAGAAGACTGACTCTTCTTACTGTCTACGTTTTGAACCATTCCTGTGACACTAGTTAAAGATTCTGGTGCTTCACTCCAGGTTTACTGTATCTCTTGGACCTTCTAATTGACGAACAAACACAGAAATAGCATCAGAATTAAATAGAAAAGGCACAAGGCCGACTTAAGTACAAGAAGACTGACGCTTCTTACTGACTATGTTTGGACCATTCCTGTGACACTAGTTATAGATTCCGATGCTTCAATGCAGGTTTACTGTATCCCTCGGACCTACTTATTAACGATGAAACACAGATATTGCATCGGAATTAAATAGAAAAGGCACAATGCCGACTTAAGTACAAGAAGACTGACTCTTCTTACTGTTTATGCTTTGAACCATTCCTGTGACACTAGTTATAGATTCCGATACTTCACTTGAGGTTTACTGTATCCCTCTGACCTTCCTATTGACGATGTAACCGAGAAATTGAATCGGAATTAAATACAAAAGGCACAATGCCGACTTAAGTACAAGAAAACTGACTCATCTTACTGTCTATGTTTGAAACCATTCCTGTGACACTAGTTATAGATTCCGATGTTTCACTCCAGGTTTACTGTATCCCTTGGACCTTCTTACTGACGATGAAACACAGAAATTGCATCGGAATTAAATACAAAAGGCACAATGCCGACTTAAGTACAAGATGACCGACTCTTCTTACTTACTATGCTTTGAACCATTCCTGTGACACCAGTAATAGATTCCGATGCTTCACATCAGTGTTACTGTATTCCTCTGAACTTCTTGTTGACGATGAAACACAGAAATTGCATCGGAATTAAATACAAAAGGCACAATGCCGACTGAAGTACAAGAAGACTGACTCTTCTTACTGTCTATGCCTTGAACCTTTCCTGTGACACTAGTTATAGATTCCGGTGCTTCAATTCAGGTCTACTGTATCCCTTGGACCTTCTTATTGACGATGAAACACAGAAATGACACCGGAATTAAATACAAAAGACACAATGCCGAATTAAGTACAAGAAGACTGACTCTTTTTACTGTCCATGATATGAACCATTCCTGTGACACTAGTTATAGACTCCAATGCTTCACTCCAGGTTTACTGTATCCCTTGGACCTCCTTATTGACGATGAAACACAGAAATTGCATCGGAATTAAATACAAAAGGCTCAATGCCGACTTAACTACAAGAAGACTGACTCTTCTTACTGACTATGCTTTGAACCATTACTGTGACACTAGTTATAGATTCCGAAGCTTAACTTCAGGATTACTGTATCCCTCTGACCCTCTTAGTGACGATGAAACACAGAAATTGAATCGGAATTAAATACAAAAGGCACAATGCCGACTTAAGTACAAGAAGACTGACCCTTCTTATTGTCTATGCTTTGAACCATTTCTGTGACACTAGCTAGAGACTCCGATGCTTCAGTTTAGCTCTACTGCATCCCTCGGACCTTCTTACTGACGATGAAACACAGAAATTGCATCGGAATTAAATACAAAAGGAACAATGCCGACTTAAGTACAAGAAGACTGACTCTTCTTACTGACTATGTTTTGAACCACTCCTGTGACACTAGTTATAGATTCCGATGCTTCACTTCAGGTTTACTGTATCCCTTGGACCTTCTTATTGACGATGAAACAAAGAAATTGCATCGGAATTAAATAGAAAACGCACAATGCCATCTTAAGTACAAGAAGACTGACTCTTCTTACTGTCTATGTTTTGAACCATTCCTGTGACACTAGTTATAGATTCCGATGGTTCACTTCAGGTTTACTGTATCCCTTGGACCTTCTTATTGAAAATAAAACACAGAAATTGCATCGGAATTAAATACAAAATCACAATACCGACTTAAGTACAAGAAGACTGACTCTTCTTACTGTCTATGTTTTGAACCATTCCTGTGACACTAGTTATAGATTCCGATGCTTCACTTCAGGTATACTGTATCCCTTGGACCTTCTTATTGACGATGAAACACAGAAATTGCATCGGATTAAAATACAAATGGCACAATGCTGACTTAAGTACAAAAAGACTGACTCTTCCTACTGTCAACTTTTTGAACCATTCCTGTGACACTAGTAATAGATTCCGATGCTTCACTGCAGGTTTACTGTATCCCTCTGATCTTCTTATTGACGATGAAACACAGAAATTGCATCGGAATTAAATAGAAAAGGCACAATGCCGACTTAAGTACAAGACGACTGGCTTTTCTTACTGTCTATGTTTTGAACAATTCCTGTGACACTAGTTATAGATTCCGATGCTTCACTTCAGGTTTACTGTATCCCTCTGACCTTCGTATTGTCGATGAAACACAGAAATTGCATCGGAATTAAATAAAAAAGCAACAATGCCGACCTAAGTACAAGAAGACTGACTCTTCTTACTGTCTATGCCTTGAACCATTCCTGTGACACTAGTTATAGATTCCGCAGCTTCAATTCAAGTCTACTGTATCCCTTGGACCTCCTTATTGACGATGAAACACAGAAATTGCATCGGAATTAAATACAAAAGGCACAATGCCGACTTAACTACAAGAAGACTGACTCTTCTTACTGACTATGCTTTGAACCATTACTGTGACACTAGTTATAGATTCCGATGCTTAACTTCAGGATTACTGTATCCCTCTGACCCTCTTAGTGACGATGAAACACAGAAATTGAATCGGAATTAAATAAAAAAGCAACAATGCCGACCTAAAAACAAGAAGACCGACTCTTCTTACTGACTATGCTTTGAACCATTCCTGTGACACCAGTTATAGATTCCGATGCTTCACATCAGGTTTACTGTATTCCTCTGACCTTCTTATTGACGATGAAACACAGAAATTGCATCGGAATTAAATACAATAGGCACAATGCCGACTGAAGTACAAGAAGACTGACTCTTCTTACTGACTATGTTTTGAACCATTCCTGTGACACTAGTTATAGATTCCGATGCTTCACTTCAGGTTTACTGTATCCCTCTGACCTTCTTATTGACGATGAAACACAGAAATTGCATCGGAATTAAATAAAAAAGGCACAATGCCGACTTAAGTACAAGAAGACTGACCCTTCTTACTGTCTATGTTTTGAAACATTACTGTGACACTAGCTATAGACTGCGATGCTTCAATTTAGGTCTACTGTATCCCTTGAACCTTCTTACTGACGATGAAACACAGAAATTGCATCGGAATTAAATACAAAAGGAACAATGCCGACTTAAGTACAAGAAGACTGACTCTTCTTACTGACTATGTTTTGAACCATTCCTGTGACACTAGTTATAGATTCCGATGCTTCACTTCAGGTTTACTGTATCCCTTCGACCTTCTTATTGACGATGAAACACTGAAATTGCATCGGAATTAAATAGAAAAGGCACAATGCCGACTTAAGTACAAGAAGACTGACTCTTCTTACTGACTATGTTTTTAATCATTCCTGAAACACTAGTTATAAATACCGATGCTTCGCTTCAGGTTTACTGTATCCCTTGGACTTTCTTATTGACGATGAAACACAGAAATTGCATCGGAATTAAATACAAAAGGCACAATGCAGAATTAAGTACAAGAAGACTGACTCTTCTTACTGTCTATGTTTTGAACCATTCCTGTGACACAAGTTACAGATTCCGATGCTTCACTCCATTTTTACTGTATCCCTTGAACCGTCTTATTGACGATGAAACACAGAAATTGCATGGGAATTAAATACAAAAGGCACAATGCCGACTAAAGTACAAGACGACTGACTCTTCTTACAGTCTACGTTTTGAAACATTCCTGTGACACTAGTTATACATTCCGTAGCTTCAATTCAGGTCTACTGTATCAATTGGACCTTCTTATTGATGATGAAATACAGAAATTGCACCGGAATTAAATACAAAAGGCAGAATGCCGAATTAAGTACAAGAAGACTGACTCTTCTTACTGTCCATGTTATGAACCATTCCTGTGACACTAGTTATAGACTCCGATGCTTCACTCCAGGTTTACTGTATCCCTTGGACCTTCTTATTGACGATGAAACACAGAAATTGCATCGGAATTAAATACAAAAGGCACAATGCCGACTAAAGTACAAGAAGACTGACTCTTCTTCAAGACTATGCATTGAACCATTCCTGTGACACCAGTTATAGATTCCGATGCTTCACATCAGGTTTACTGTATTCCTCTGACCTTCTTATTGACGATGAAACACAGAAATTGCATCGGAATTAAATACAAAAGGCACAATGCCGACTTAACTACAAGAAGACTGACTCTTCTTACTGACTATGCTTTGAACCATTACTGTGACACTAGTTATAGATTCCGATGCTTAACTTCAGGATTACTGTATCCCTCTGACCATCTTAGTGACGAAGAAACACAGAAATTGAATCGGAATTAAATACAAAAGGCACAATGCCCACTTAAGTACAAGAAGACTGACCCTTCTGACTGTCTATGTTTTGAACCATTCCTGTGACACTAGTTATAGATTCCGATGCTTAAATTCAGGTCTACTGTATCCCTTGGACCTTCTTATTGACGATGAAACACAGAAATTGCATCGGAATTAAATAGAAAACGCACAATGCCATCTTAAGTACAAGAAGACTGACTCTTCTTACTGTCCATGTTTTGAACCATTCCTGTGACACTAGTTATAGATTCCGATGCTTCACTTCAGGTATACTGTATCCCTTGGACCGTCTTATTGACGATGAAACACAGAAATTGCATCGGAATTAAATACAAAAGGCACAATGCCGACTAAAGTACAAGAAGACTGACTCTTCTTACAGTCTACGTTTTCTACCATTCCTGTGACACTAGTTATAGATTCCGGTGCTTCACTCCAGGTTTACTGTATCCCTTGGACCTTCTTATTGACGAACAAACACAGAAATTGCAACACAATTAAACAGAAAAGGCACAATGCCGACTTAAGTACAAGAAGACTGACGCTTCTTACTGACTATGTTTGAACCATTCCTGTGACACTAGTTATAGATTCCGATGCTTCAATTCAGGTTTACTGTATCCCTCGGACCTTCTTATTGACGATGAAACACAGATATTGCATCGGAATTAAATAGAAAAGTCACAATGCCGACTTAAGTACAAGAAGACTGACTCTTCTTACTGATTATGTTTTTGAACCATTCCTGTGACACTAGTTATAGATTCCGATACTTCACTTGAGATATACTGTATCCCTCTGACCTTCCTATTGACGATTAAACAAAGAAATTGAATCCGAATTAAATACAAAAGGCACGATGCCGACTTAAGTACAAGAAGACTGAGTCATCTTACTGTCTATATTTTGAACCATTCCAGTGACACTAGTTATAGATTCCGATGCTTCACTTCAGATTTACTGTATACCTGGGACCTTCTTATTGACGATGAAACACAGAAATTGCATCGGAATTAAATACAAAAAGGCACAATGCCGACTTAAGTACAAGAAGACTGGCTCTTCTTACTGTCTATGTTTTGAACCATTACTGTGACATTAGTTATAGAATCCGATGCTTCAGTCCAGGTTTACTGTATCCCTTGGACCTTCTTATTGACGATGAAGCACAGAAATTGCATCGGAATTAAATACAAAAGGCACAATGCCGACTTAAGGACAAGAGGTTGTCTCTTCTTATTGACTATGTTTTGAACCATTCCTGTGACACTGGTTATAGATACCGATGCTTCACTTCAGGCTTACTGTATCCCTTGGACCTTCTTATTGACGATGAAACACAGAAATTGCATCAGAATTAAATAGAAAACGCACAATGCCGACTTAAGTACAAGACGACTGGCTTTTCTTACTGTCTATGTTTTGAACCATTCCTGTGACACTAGTTATATATACCGATGCTTCACTTCAAGTTTGCTGTATCCCTTGGACCTTCTTATTGACGATGAAACACAGAAATTGCTTCCGAATTAAATACAAAAGGCACAATGCAGAATTAAGTACAAGAAGACTGACTCTTCTTACAGTCTATGATTTGAACCATTCCTGTGACACTAGTTATAGATTCCGATGCTTCACTCCAGGTTTACTGTATCCCTTGGACCGTCTTATTGACGATGAAACACAGAAATTGCATCGGAATTAAATACAAAAGGCACAATGCCGACTAAAGTACAAGAAGACTGACTCTTCTTACAGTCTACGTTTTGAACCATTCCTGTGACACTAGTTATAGATTCCGGTGCTTCACTCCAGATTTACTGTATCCCTTGGACCCTCTTATTGACGATCAAACACAGAAATTGCATCAGAATTAAATAGATAAGGCACAATGCCGACTTAAGTACAAGAAGACTGACTCTTCTTACTGACTATGTTTTGAACCATTCCTGTGACACTAGTTATATATACCGATGCTTCACTTCAAGTTTACTGTATCCCTCTGACCTTCTTATTGACGATGAAACACAGAAATTGCATCGGAATTAAATAGAAAAGGCATAATGCCGACATAAGTACAAGAAGACTGACTCTTCTTACTGACTATGTATTGAACCATTCCTGTGACACTAGTTATAAATACCGATGCTTCACTTCAGGTTTATTGTATCCCTTGGACCTTCTTATTGACGATGAAACAAAGAAATTGCATCGGAATTAAATACAAAAGGCAGAATGCAGAATTAAGTACAAGAAGACTGACTCTTTTTACTGTCTATGTTTTGAACCATTCCAGTGACACTAGTCATAGATTCCGATGCTTCACTCCAGGTTTACTGTATCCCTTGGACCTTCTTATTGACGATCAAACACAGAAATTGCATCAGAATTAAATAGAAAAGGCACATTGCCGACTTAAGTACAAGAAGACTGACTCTTCCTACTGTTTATGTTTTGAACAATTCCTGTGACACTAGTTATTGATTCCGATGCTTCACTCCAAGTTTACTGTATCCCTTGGATCTTCTTATTGACTATGAAACACAGAAATTGCAACGGAATTAAATACAAAAGGCACAATGCCGACTTAAGTACAAGAAGACTGACGCTTCTTACTGACTATGTTTTGAACCATTCCTGTGACACTAGTTATAGATTCCGATGCTTTAATTCAGGTTTACTGTATCCCTTGGACTTTCTTATTGACGATGAAACACAGATATTGCATCGGAATTATATAGAAAAGGCTCAATGCCGACTTAAGTACAAGAAGACTGACTCTTCTTACTGACTATACTTTGAACCACACCTGTGGCACTAGTTATAGATTCCGATGCTTCACATCAGGTTTACTGAATCCCTTGGACCTTCTTACTGACGATGAAACACAGAAATTGCATCGGAATTAAAGAGAAAAGGCACAATGCCGACTTAAGTACAAGAATACTGACTCTTCTTCCTGTCTATGTTTGAACCATTCCTGTGTCACTAGTTATAGATTCCGATGCTTCACTTCAGGTTAGCTGTATCCCTCTGATGTTCTTATTGACGACGAAACGCAGAAATTGCATCGGAATTAAATACAAAAAGCACAATGCCGACTTAAGTACAAGAAGACTGACTCATCTTACTGTCTATGTTTAGAACCTTTCCTGTGACACTAGTTATAGATTCCGATGCTTCACTTCAGGTTTACTGTATCCCTTGTACCTTCTTATTGACAATGAAACACAGAAATTGCATCGGAATTAATCACAAAATGCACAATGCCGACTTAAGTACAAAAAGACTGACTCTTCTTACTGACTATGTTTTGAACCATTCCTGTGACACTAGTTATAGATTCCGATGCTTCACTTCAGGTTTACTGTGTCCCTTGGACCTTCTTATTGACGATGAAACACAGAAATTGCATCGGAATTAAATACAAAAGGCACAATGCAGAATTAAGTACAAGAAGACTGACTCTTCTTACTGTCTATGTTTAAAACCATTCCTGTGACACTAGTTATAGATTCCGATGCTTCAATTCAGGTTTACTGTATCCCCTGGAATTTCTTAATGACGATGAAACACAGATATTGCATCGGAATTATATAGAAAAGGCTCAATGCCGACTTAGTACAAGAAGACTGACTCTTCTTACTGTTTATGCTTTGAACCATTCCTGTGACACTAGTTATAGATTCCGATGCTTCACTTCATGTTTACTGTATCCCTGGGACCTTCTTAATAACGATGAAACACATAAATTGCATCGGAATTAAATACAAAAAGGCACAATGACGACTTAAGTACAAGAAGACTGATTCCTCTTACTGTCTATGTTTTGAACCATTACTGTAACACTAGTTATAGATTCCGATGCTTCACTCCAGGTTTACTGGATCCCTTGGACCTTCTTATTGACGACAAAACACAGAAATTGCATCGGAAATAAATACAAAATGCACAATGCCGGCTTAAGTACAAGAAGACTGACTCTTCTTACTGTCTATGTTTAAAACCATTGCTGTGACACTAGTTATAGATTCCGATGCTTCACTCCAGGTTTTCTGTATCCCTTGGACCTTCTTACTGACGATGAAACACAGAAATTGCATCGGAATTAAATACAAAAGGCACAATGCCGACTTAAGTACAAGAAGACTGACTCTTCTTACTGAGTATGTTTTGAACCATTCCTGTGACACTAGTTATAAATTCCGATGCTTCACTTCAGGTTTACTGTATCCCTTTGACCTTCTTATTGACGATGAAACACAGACATTGCATCGGAATTAAATACAAAAGGCACAATGCCGACTTAAGTACAAGAATACTGACTCTTCTTACTGTCTATGTTTTGAACCATTCCTGTGACACTAGTTATAGATTCCGATGCTTCACTTCAGGTTTACTGTATCCCTTGGACCTTCTTATTGACGATGAAACACAGAAATTGCATCGGAATTAAATACAAAATCTCAATACCGTCTTAAGTACAAGACGACAGACTCATCTTACTGTCTATGATTTGAATCATTCCTGTGACACTAGGTATAGATTCCGATGCTTCACTACAGGTTTACTGTATCCCTTGGACCTTCTTATTGACGAGGAAACACAGAAATTGCATAGGAATAAAATACAAAAGGCACAATGCCGACTTAAGTACAAGAAGACTGACTCTTCCTACTGTCAATGTTTTGAACAATTCCTGTGACACTAGTAATAGATTCCGATGCTTCCCTTCAGGTTTACTGTATCCTTCTGACCTTCTTATTGACGATGAAACACAGAAATTGCATCGGAATTTAAAACAAAAGGCACAATGCCGACTTAAGTACAAGAAGACCGACTATTCTTACTGACTATGTTTTGAACCATTCCTGTGACACTAGTTATAGATTCTGATGCTTCACTTCAGGTTTACTGTATCCCTTGGACCTTCTTATTGACGATGAAACACAAATATTGCATCGGAATTAAATACAAAAAGCACAATGCCGACTAAAGTACAAGAAGACTGACTCTTCTTACAGTCTACGTTTTGAAACATTCCTGTGACACTAGTTATAGTTTCCGGTGCTTCACTCCAGGTTTACTGTATCCCTTGGACCTTCTTATTGACGATCAAACACAGATATTACATCAGAATTAAATAGAAAAGCACAATGCCGACTTAAGTACACGAAGACTGACGCTTCTTACTGACTATGTTTTGAACCATTCCTGTGACACTAGTTATAGATTCCGATGCTTCACTTCAGGTTTACTGTATCCCTTGGACCTTCTTATTGACGATGAAACACAGAAATTGCATCAGAATTAAATAGAAAAGGCACAATGCCGACTTAAGTACAAGAAGACTGACGCTTCTTACTGACTATGTTTTGAACCATTCCTGTGACACTAGTTATAGATTCCGATGTTTCACTTCAGGTTTACTGTATCTCTTGGATCTTCTTATTGACGATGAAACACAGAAATTGCATCGGAACTAAATACAAAACGCACAATGCCGACTTAAGTACAAGAAGACTGACTCTTCTTACTGACTATGCTTTGAACCATTCCTGTGACACTAGGTATATATACCGATGCTTCAATTCTGGTTTACTGTATCCCTTGGACCTTCTTATTGACGATGAAACACAGAAATTGCATCGGAATTAAATACAAAAGGCACAATGCAGAATTAAGTACAAGAAGACTGACTCTTCTCACTGTCTATGTTTGAACCATTCCTGTGACACTAGTTATAGATTCCGATGCTTCACTCCAGGTTTACTGCATCCCTTGGACCGCCTTATTGACGATGAAACACAGAAATTGCATCGGAATTAAATACAAAAGGCACAATGCCGACTAAAGTACAAGAAGACTGACTCTTCTTACGGTCTACGTTTTGAACCATTCCTGTGACACTAGTTATAGATTCCGGTTCTTCACTCCAGGTTTACTGTATCCCTTGGACCCTCTTATTGACGATCAAACACAGAAATTGCATCAGAATTAAATACAAAAGTCACAATGCCGACTTAAATACAAGAAGACTGACTCTTCTTACTGTCTATGTTTTGAACCATTCTTGTGACACTAGTTATAGATTCCTATGCTTCACTCAAGGTTTACTGTATCCCTTAGACCTTCTTATTGACGATGAAACACAGAAATTGCATTGGAATTAAATACAAAATTCACAATGCCAACTTAAGTACAAGAAGACTGACTTTTCTTACTGACTATGTTTTGAACCATTCCTGTGACACTAGGTATATATACCGATGCTTCACTTCAGGTTTACTGTATCCCTTGGACCTTCTTATTGACGATGAAACACAGAAATTTCATCGGAATTAAATACAAAAAGCACAATGCCGACTAAAGTACAAGAAGACTGACTCTTCTTACAGTCTACGATTTGAACCATTCCTGTGACACTAGTTATAAATTCTGATGCTTCACTTCAGGTTTACTGTATCCCTTAGACCTTCTTATTGACGATGAAACACAGAAATTGCATCGGAATTAAATACAAAATTCACAATGCCAACTTAAGTACAAGAAGACTGACTATTCTTACTGTCTATGTTTTGAACCATTCCCGTGACACTAGTTATAGATTCCTATGCTTCACTCCAGGTTTACTGTATCCCTTGGACCTTCTTATTGACGATGAAACACAGAAATTGCATCGGAATTAAATACAAAAGTCACAATGCCGACTTAAGTACAAGAAGACTGACTCTTCTCACTGTCTATGTTTGAACCATTCCTGTGACACTAGTTATAGATTCCGATGCTTCACTCCAGGTTTACTGTATCCCTTGGACCGCCTTATTGACGATGAAACACAGAAATTGCATCGGAATTAAATACAAAAGGCACAATGCCGACTAAAGTACAAGAAGACTGACTCTTTTTACTGACTATGATTTGAACCATTCCTGTGACACTAGTTATAGATTCCGATGTTTCACTTCAGGTTTACTTTATCCCTTGGACCTTCTTATTGACGATGAAACACAGAAAATGCATCGGAATTAAATACAAAATTCACAATGCCAACTTAAGTACAAGAAGACTGACTTTTCTTACTGACTATGTTTTGAACCATTCCTGTGACACTAGGTATATATACCGATGCTTCACTTCAGGTTTACTGTATCCCTTGGACCTTCTTATTGACGATGAAACACAGAAATTTCATCGGAACTAAATACAAAAAGCACAATGCCGACTAAAGTACAAGAAGACTGACTCTTCTTACAGTCTACGTTTTGAAACATTCCTGTGACACTAGTTATAGTTTCCGGTGCTTCACTCCAGGTTTACTGTATCCCTTGGACCTTCTTATTGACGATCAAACACAGATATTACATCAGAATTAAATTGAAAAGCACAATGCCGACTTAAGTACAAGAAGACTGACGCTTCATACTGACTATGTTTTAACCATTCCTGTGACACTAGTTATCGATTCCGATGCTTCACTTCAGGTTTGCTGTATCCCTTGGACCTTCTTATTGACGATGGAACACAGAAATTGCATCAGAATTAAATAGAAAAGGCACAATGCCGACTTAAGTACAAGAAGACTGACGCTTCTTACTGACTATGTTTTGAACCATTCCTGTGACACTAGTTATAGATTCCGATGTTTCACTTCAGGTTTACTGTATCTCTTGGATCTTCTTATTGACGATGAAACACAGAAATTGCATCGGAACTAAATACAAAACGCACAATGCCGACTTAAGTACAAGAAGACTGACTCTTCTTACTGACTATGTTTTGAACCATTCCTGTGACACTAGGTATATATACCGATGCTTCACTTCTGGTTTACTGTATCACTTGGACCTTCTTATTGACGATGAAACACAGAAATTGCATCGGAATTAAATACAAAAGGCACAATGCAGAATTAAGTACAAGAAGACTGACTCTTCTCACTGTCTATGTTTGAACCATTCCTGTGACACTAGTTATAGATTCCGATGCTTCACTCCAGGTTTACTGTATCCCTTGGACCGCCTTATTGACGATGAAACACAGAAATTGCATCGGAATTAAATACAAAAGGCACAATGCCGACTAAAGTACAAGAAGACTGACTCTTCTTACAGTCTACGTTTTGAACCATTCCTGTGACACTAGTTATAGATTCCGGTGCTTCACTCCAGGTTCACTGTATCCCTTGGACCCTCTTATTGACGATCAAACACAGAAATTGCATCAGAATTAAATAGAACAGACACAATGTCGACTTACGTACAAGAAGGCTGACGCTTCTTACTGACTATGTTTTGAACCATTCCTGTGACACTAGTTATAGATTCCGATGCTTCACTTCAGGTTTATTGTATCCCTTGGACCTTCTTATTGACGATGGAACACAGAAATTGCATCGGAATTAAATACAAAAAGCACAATGCCGACGAAAGTACAAGAAGACTGACTCTTCTTACAGTCTACGTTTTGAACCATTCCTGTGACACTAGTTATAGATTCCGGTGCTTCACTCCAGGTTTACTGTATCCCTTGGACCTTCTTAATGACGATCAAACACAGAAATTACATCAGAATTAAATAGAAAAGCACAATGCCGACTTAAGTACAAGAAGACTGACGCTTCTTACTGACTATGATTTGAACCATTCCTGTGACACTAGTTATAGATTCCGATGCTTCACTTCAGGTTTACTGTATCTCTTGGATCTTCTTATTGACGATGAAACACAGAAATTGCATGGGAATTAAATAGAAAAGGCACAATGCCGACTTAAGTACAAGAAGACTGACTCTTCTTACTGTTTATGTTTTGAACCATTCCTGTGACACTAGTTATAGATTCCGATGCTTCACTTCAGGTTTACTCAATCCCTCTGACCTTCCTATCGACGATGAAACACAGAAATTGAATCCGAATTAAATACACAAGGCGCAAGGCCGACTTATGTACAAGAATACTGACTCATCTTACTGTCTATGTTTTGAACCATTCCAGTGACACTAGTTATAGATTCCGATGCTTCACTTCAGGTATACTGTATCCCTGGGACTTTCTTATTGACGATGAAACACATAACTTGCATTGGAATTAAATACAAAAAGGCACAATGCCGACTTAAGTACAAGAAGACTGACTCCTCTTAATGTCTATGTTTTGAACCATTACTGTGACACTAGTTGTAGATTCCGATGCTTCACTCCAGGTTTACTGTTTCCCTTGGACCTTCTTATTGACAATGAAACACAGAAATTGCATCGGAAATAAATACAAAAGGCACAATGCCGACTTAAGTACAAGAAGACTGACTCTTCTTACTGTCTATGTTTAAAACCATTCCTGTGACACTAGTTATAGATTCCGATGCTTCACTCCAGGTTTACTGTATCCCTTGGAACTTCTTACTGACGATGAAACACAGAAATTGCATCGGAAATAAATACAAAAGGCACAATGCCGACTTAAGTACAAGAAGACTGACTCTTCTTACTGACTATGTTTTGAACCATTCCTGTGACTCTAGTTATAGATTCCGATGCTTCACTTCAGGTTTACTGTATCCCTTTGACCTTCTTATTGACGATGAAACACAGAAATTGCATCGGAATTAAATAGAAATGGCACAATGCCGACTTAAGTACAAGAATACTGACTCTTCTTACTGTCTATGTTTTGAACCATTCCTGTAACACTAGTTACAGATTCCGATGCTTCACTTCAGGTTTACTGTATCCCATGGACCTTCTTATTGACGATGAAACACAGAAATTGCATCGGAATTAAATACAAAATCACAATACGTCTTAAGTACAAGACGACTGACTCTTCTTACTGTCTATGTTTTGAACCATTCCAGTGACACTAGGTATAGATTCCGATGCTTCACTACAGGTTTACTGTATCCCTTGGACCTTCTTATTGACGATGAAACACAGAAATTGCATAGGAATAAAATACAAAAGGCACAATGCCGACTAAAGTACAAGAAGACTGACTCTTCCTACTGTCAATGTTTTGAACAATTCCTGTGACACTAGTAATAGATTCCGATGCTTCCCTTCAGGTTTACTCTATCCCTCTGACCTTCTTATTGACGATGAAACACAGAAATTGCATCGGAATTAAAAACAAAAGGCACAATGCCGACTTAAGTACAAGAAGACTGTCTCTTTTTACTGACTATGATTTGAACCATTCCTGTGACACTAGTTATAGATTCCGATGCTTCACTTCAGGTTTACTGTATCCCTTGGACCTTCTTATTGACGATGAAACACAGATATTGCATCGGAATTAAATACAAAAGGCACAATGCCGACTTAAATAGAAGAAGACTGACTCTTCTTACTGTCTATGTTTTGAACCATTCCTGTGACACTAGTTATAGATTCTTATGCTACACTCCAGGTTTACTGTATCCCTTGGACCTTCTTATTGACGATGAAACACAGAAATTGCATCAGAATTAGATGGAAAAGGCACAATGCCGACTTAAGTACAAGAAGACTGACGCTTCTTACTGACTATGTTTTGAACCATTCCTGTGACACTAGTTCAATTCAGATTTACTGTATCCCTTGGACCTGCTTATTGACGATGAAACACAGATATTGCATCGGACTTAAATAGAAAAGGCACAATGCCGACTTAAGTACAAAAAGACTGACTCATCTTACTGTCTATGTTTTGAACCATTCCTCTGCCACTAGTTATAGATTCCGATGCTTCACTTCAGGTTTGCTGTATCCCTCTAATGTTCTTATTGACGATGAAACACAGAAATTGCATCGGAATTAAATACAAAAGGCACAATGCCGACTTAAGTACAAGAAGACTGACTCTTCTTACTGACTATGTTTTGAACCATTCCTGTGACACTAGTTATAGATTCCGATGCTTCACTTCAGGTTTACTGTATCCCTCTGACCTTCTTATTCACGATGAAACACAGAAATTGCATGGGAATTAAATAGAAAAGGCACAATGCCGACTTAAGTACAAGAATACTGACTCTCCTTACTGTCTATGTTTTGAACCATTCCTGTGTCACTAGTTATAGATTCCGATGCTTCACTTCAGGTTAGCTGTATCCCTCTGATGTTCTTATTGACGATGAAACGCAGAAATTGCATCGGAATTAAATACAAAGAGCACAATGCCGACTTAAGTACAAGAAGACTGACTCATCTTACTGTCTATGTTTTGAACCATTCCTGTGACACTAGTTATAGATTCCGATGCTTCACTCCAGGTTTACTGTATCCCTTGGACCGTCTTATTGACGATGAAACACAGAAATTGCATCGGAAATAAATACAAAAGGCACAATGCCGACTAAAGTACAAGAAGACTGACTCTTCTTACAGTCTACGTTTTGAACCATTCCTGTGACACTAGTTATAGATTCCGGTGCTTCACTCCAGGTTTACTGTATCCCTTGGACCTTCTTATTGACGATCAAACACAGAAATTGCATCAGAATTAAATAGAAAAGGCACAATGCCGACTTAAGTACAAGAAGACTGACACTTCCTACTGTTTATGTTTTGAACCATTCCTGTGACGCTAGTTATAGATTCCGATGCTTCACTCCAAGTTTACTGTATCCCTTGGATCTTCTTATTGACTATGAAACACAGAAATTGCAACGGAATTAAATACAAAAGGCACAATGCCGACTTAAGTACAAGAAGACTGACGCTTCTTACTGACTATGTTTTGAACCATTCCTGTGACACTAGTTATAGATTCCGATGCTTTAATTCAGGTTTACTGTATCCCTTGGACTGTCTTATTGACGATGAAACACAGATATTGCATCGGAATTATATAGAAAAGGCTCAATGCCGACTTAAGTACAAGAAGACTGACTCTTCTTACTGACTATGCTTTGAACCATTCCTGTGGCACTAGTTATAGATTCCGATGCTTCACATCAGTTTTACTGAATCCCTTGGACCTTCTTACTGACGATGAAACACAGAAATTGCATCGGAATTAAATACAAAAGGCACAGTGCCGATTTAAGTACAACAAGACTGACTCTTCTTACTGACTATGTTTTGAACCATTCCTGTGACACTAGTTATAGATTCCGATGCTTCACTTCATTTTTACTGTATCCCTCTGACCTTCTTATTCACGATGAAACACAGAAATTGCATCGGAATTAAATAGAAAAGGCACAATGCCGACTTAAGTACAAGAATACTGACTCTTCTTACTGTCTATGTTTGAACCATTCCTGTGTCACTAGTTATAGATTCCGATGCTTCACTTCAGGTTAGCTGTATCCCTCTGATGTTCTTATTGACGACGAAACGCAGAAATTGCATCGGAATTAAATACAAAAAGCACAATGCCGACTTAAGTACAAGAAGACTGACTCATCTTACTGTCTATGTTTT